>NC_044396.1:30347027-30647027 GCF_006542625.1 Nomascus leucogenys
TATATTAAAACAATTCTTTGCTACTAATTAAACGTCTGAGTATTTTTTCAGACAACATACATCATTTTCTAAGATAAAAGAGGGAAAAACTTTCTATTTAAAAAGAAAAAATATAATATACACCATAGAAAATTTAACCTATTAAAACATAACCTACTGAAAGTTGTAAAAGATCAAAAAAGAAAACAGGTGTACTTAAAAAATGGAAGAGCATTCAAATTCAAGGTATTTCTAAAGGAGATAATAACATAGTGAAAACATTATGAGCATGAGTATTTTTTCTCTTAGAAACATATTTTCAAAAAAACAGGTCAATGTTTAAAAGTCATGCCGGTTTGTTCTAAAAGGTAATCTCTGCTAATAAAACCACAAAATAGATTGCTTCAGACAAGCTTTCCCAGAATCTTGCTGAGTGATTTAGAAGGTCCAGCTCTGCTTTTTACTCAGAATAGAAAAGTGACCCTCAATTAATTTTTCCTAGAGAATACCGACAACCAACAGATAGCTCTCAATCACAAATGACCTTGGCATAATTTCAACCATTGAATGAAAAAACAGAAAAAAGACTACATTTCAGTAGTCATTCCTTGGGTCACCCAATCCCCATAATGCTATTTAATATAATTGCATTCTATTCAGTACTATTACAATTATACCTAGCCTCTGAATGTCATTATAGTGGCCCCTCTAATTGACGCTGTGCCTGAAATAAATACCTTTCTCATATTAACTGTCTTAAAATATCCATGAATTTAGCTCATAGTTGGAAATTTGGGCAACAGTTAATGGAAAACTGATCTTATTTAAAGACTTTGCACAGTAAATGGTGATTGTTTAAAATGAGAAACTTCATATTATCTACAAAGAAAATTATCCCCCAAATTATTGACTTGCTGCATATTGTACTCAGCAGCATTGCTAATCTTGTCAATGCTTCAAGACTATTGCCCAGGTTTGCTGAAGTGACATTTGAATTATAACAGAAGCAACATATGAAATAAATAAGAAGTAAACCACAGAGGTAGGGGATGGAAACATGGATTAGGAAGGTATTTGCCCTTACTATTGAAGAGAAGTGGTAATTTAAATGTGTCTTTATTTTGTTATGCCGGTTGAACTATGCTCAGTCATTGCTGATTGAAGAAATTAATTTACCTATTCTGCTGATTCAGATTTCTCTTTAACTATACAAATATACCTTGCATGTAAAAATATTCTTATGTGTAACCTGGAAAAGAGTGTGGAAAAAACATGGAAATATTCTTGTGCAATTTGAGAAGTTTTGCCAGTGGAATAGTTAGGTGATTTACTACTAAATTTGAAGACAAAATTTATTTCATACTCCCCACGTTGCTGTTAATTATTTTTAAGAATTTGTTTTTAAATATGTGATTAAATTTCAAAAAGAGCTTTTAAAGGTGAAATACGAAATATATTTCATACATTAATATTAGCATATTTATTATGCATTTACTATGAATTTATAGTATACAACACAATATTTTATATGTATAATAACAACCTTGAGATCACTATCAATCAGTAGTCAGCAATGTAGTGGTATGTCTATGAGTTTTGCTTTGAATTTTAAGTGTTTGTTTATTTAACAGCATTAGAGTTTGTCGTCACAACTAACTCGGGCTTACTGATGTTATATGAAGTTATAATTGTATTTATGTTTTTGTTGTTGTTTCTCTAAAATTTTAACAAGCTTGGAACGATAATTAGGCAACTAATAGGTAAATAGCTGAATGGTAATAAATATGACCACCTGGGTTCAGTTTTCTAAATTGCTTACCATGAGCTAACAATTTCTAGGCAAATCTGGTTTAAAGCACCATGCTGAAAAATAAATTCTTTAGTGCACTAAACCAAGCATGTTCCACACATACCAAAAAAAAATCACAGTTATAAAAATTGGGGACTTATTATAAATAACACTCTGCACCTTTTTTCCTGTTAATTCCTTACGTGTGTATATACCAAACATTCAGAACAATACTATTGTTAGAAAAAAAAATTAAACTTCAAGCCATTGTTAATCAAATATTTTACTTCAAATGAAATATCCTTCACTTCTTCTGAACTAGTGTTTTAGTAGAAGACCTTCAAGAAACACTGTTTCAAGAACTAATGTAAAACAGGAAATAGAGATGGACATTAAAATAGTCCAGTTTTCTGGTAAAAAGATCATGGATGAATCAAACAGGCTTCTGTTCTAACAACTCTGCAACTTACTCGTGAGTGATTAAGTTATTTAACCTCTTTGAAGCTCAGCATCCTCATCTGAAGTAATAACCACCCTTACCCATTGGCTTATTGTAACAGGTAAGCACTAAACCTTTATTAAGAGCTTCTCTTAGAATTAAAAAAGCAGTTATAAGTTATTATTAGTCATGTGACTTTTTCCCAGCAGTGTAGTGCAAAGGATTATTGTGATATTAGGTTGTATACTACCTATTGGAAGACCCTGGGACTATGTCACATATGTAACCACACAACCACACCATGATAACTTTCTTGTCTCAATATTCTAACTTTCTATACTACAGTAGGTGAAAAGCCTTTTACTAGTAGCTAATATAGACATGACATTATAGGCTTAGGCAATTTGAGATTATTTCAGTTCCAAAACATGTCCCAAGGCACTCAGGCTAAACCTGCATAGCAACAGGGAATGACACCATATGATGCCAGCACCATGATCACTCATTCCTTATTACAGTAATCCAGTCACTTATGCCTTCCAGAATTCTTGGTGTATTGTGTCACTGAAGTGATCTTAAAGTACCTTTCATATTGCATCCTATTCTAATTTAAATATCACATAGCAATAAATGATAGCCAGTCCCTGTTTCTGGACACAGCACTTCTCAACAAAATCACGTATGTTTTTAATTGTTTATATTCAATCTTTTTAAGAGAATAAGATATTTTCCCGAAAAGGAAGAAAAGTATTGTGTATATAAGCTCCTGAGCTGTGGGACAAATAAAAGTGTATGACAGCCTAGCAGGAGGTGGAGGATGTCCCAGAAGTAAAAACCTTATTCCTTTTACTTAGTACTTTTATGTAATTACTCAGAGAGAGCAATATTTTTTTTATTCACTGCTGTACCTCCAAGACTTAAAACAATATCCAGTACATCACAGGGGCTAAATAAATGCTTGTTGAATTAATGAATTCAGGGGGTTGCAAGATGTCAAATTTGTAAAGAATGACACAAATCAGGCCAGGCGCAGTGGCTCATGCCTGTAATCCCAGCACTTTGGGAGGCTGAGGTGGGCAGAGCACGAGGTCAAGAAATTGAGACCATCCTGGCCAACATGGTGAAACCCGTCTCTACTAAAAATACAAAAACTATCTGGGCTTGGTGCTGCACACCTGTAGTCCCAGGTACTCGGGAGGCTGAGGCAAGAGAATCACTTGAACCATGGAGGCAGAGATTGCAGTGAGCTGAGGTTGCACCACTGCACTCCAGTCTGGCAACAGAGAAAGACTCCGTCTCAAAAAAAAAAAAGAAAAGAAAAGAAAAAATGACAAATCAAATTCTATTTATTACCTATAAATAATTTCTGTGCTTGAAGGCTGTAATAAAATTACTGAAAACTATATTTTAGGAAATTAAAATAAATATCTTTAAGTTGTATTTATTTCATGAAATTAAAGCTACTCTTAAAGTTATTTCATAGATAAATACTTATAAAATTTTGCTGTCATCTTCAAAATTTCCACGTGCCATCACAACAATCCTAAGCTTAAATGAAAAAAATGAAACTGATTTCATGCTTTGGGGGAAATTTTCACAAAGTACGGAAAGGCTAGTAACAGAAGGATATCATTGGGCACTTGAAAAAATGTGATGTGCAATAGAGGTATTAGTATGTTACACAGTAAGAAATAAATATAAAGATATAATTTCCCTTCCCAAGAGTGAAAGAATGAAGTTATTTAAATAGAGACACAGTTACCAAAAATATTAATAAATGTCTATTAAAATAAGCCATGATATACTTAAGTTAGAACTGAGAAAAGACATGAGCAAAGGGCCCAACCTCACACATCTATTTGAATTATATAAGCAACAACATATGAAAAGTTCACATGGTTCAAGAATCTGACCCTGTATCAATTCCCAGCCTTCCATATTGCTATGCCAAACCTAATACTAGAGCATTATCACAGATATAAAAAATCTCCATTTGTGCGTGTGCCTAAATCCAGGTAATTCGGCAAGGAATTGTATTCTTTAAAACCTACATGTAAAATTTTTCCGAAGAAGTGCAGGTAAAATTATACCTTAATGTATAGTAATATATATTATGTCAACCATGTATTTTTTATTCATTCACTCATCTCGTTAAAAATGTTGTGGGCATCCATGTATTATACTCATTACGGGATAGAGAGATAAATAAACTATACGTATTCACCTCAATAGACTCACAATTCAGAAATATAAATATATAACCAAAAACTAAGATTACAATCAGATAAGGCTATGGCTTTAACAAATTGTTTTCTTGTTGCACATGGGCTGAAACTCAAAGCACAATAATCAAAATATTGTTTATGTTTCAAGTATTTAAATTATTATTGTAAAATTCTCTTTTGCAAAATCTGATTAACTTCAGCAGTCAAGTAAGATGTATATAATAAATATGCTTTTTAAAAAATAACTCATTTTATTATCATAGTTATTATTATTAGGACACAGAAAATATTCTAACTCCAAATGCACATTTAATTTAGTCTTTTAATACAATCAGTTACAGTTGGAAATCTTCAAAGTCTTTTATATTGCTCCAAATAAAACATAAAGTTTCTCTCCCCAATTCAACAGGAAAAGGCCTGTTTCTGAGAAAGCATTTGAGTATATATTTTATTTGCACAACATACTTATTCAGGCCTTTATGATTAGGTAAATCTACAGACTTTTTTGCTATAAAAAGTTATGCAAGAAATCTAGACCCCTGATATTCCCTAGGGGAAAGACTTCAAAAGCATTACTTTCAAATAAGGATAGAATTTCCTAAGAAGTTCTTCATATCCCTGATTTTAAGCTAGACATCTGCAGGAAGAGAGAAATCTGAATTTGTTGGGAAATAAGTGAAAACAAATTCTGTACTTGATGAATATTGCTGAGTACTGAAATATAGATGCCTGTCAGGAACAAGCCATCTGTAACACTAAAAATACTTTAAATTTACATAGCACCTTCTTCTGAAGAATTTCACTTAGCACTAAGTTGGAATATGCTAAGAGAAGCAATACTATACTTTTAAAAGGTATAGAAAGAAGAAAATAAAACTGGCTTTATCTACCTAGCAAAACAATAGACCATTTTGTCAGGAGTTAAACCAATCAAGCAACAAATTTTACTGATTTCATTTAGGGAATTGACCCATTGCTTGAGATAAATGAATCAATAAGCTTTTAGTATTATCCACATAGACTGCCAGATTATTTTTTAAAAAGATTAAAGACTGAAGATATTTATTGAAAAGTTAAGTACTTTAAGATAATATTTTGAAAGTTGAAGTTATAAAAAGACTTTTTCAGAGGTGAAAATAAAGTTATTTAAAAGCAAAGTGTACCTTAAAGCATAAAGGACAATCATATCAGAAACAATAGTAGGAATCATTGAGAAATGTTCAATTGTTAGTGCTGAGACCTTATTCTTTTATCCATTCGTTACATTTTTATTGTCTTCTTTCCAAGAAAGGTGCTGACCTCTGATGGATTCCATAATGAACAACAATCCCCCCAAAAGATTTCTTCTTTTAAAAGAGCCTTGTACAGTGAGGATTTTTCTCTTTGTAAAATTTGTAACATTTTACTATATTTGTTATTTGTAAAATAAATTCAAGAAATTTTTCCTCTTCACACGAAATTTAAGGAGGAATAACATTGATAACAACTTGTATTATTTAGTAACTTCCCCATAATTTTAGCTGTCTGAAGCTCTTTAATTATATATGTATACAAAATGCATTTTGTATATAAAGATGCTCTTCTATTTATAATAGAGCTGCAACCTAATAAACCCATCATAAGCTGAAAAAATAGTATTTCCAAAATGCATTTAATACATCTAGCCTACCAAACATCATAATTTAATTTAGCCTATCTTTTTTATTTTTATTTATTTTTTTATTTTTTTAGAGAGACGGAGTCTGGCTCTTTCGCCCAGGCCGGACTGCAGTGGCGCTATCTGGAATTTAGCCTATCTTTAGCATGCTCACTTACATTATCCTTCAGTTGAGCAAAATCATCTAACACAAAGCTTATTTTATAGTAAAGTATTGAATATCTCATGTAATGTATTGAATACTGTACTGAAGTATGATTTCTACTGAATACCTACTACTTTCACACCATCATAAAATCGAAAAATCATAAGAAGAACTATTGTAAGTTTGGGACCGTCTGTATATATAATCCCATTGCAATACCCAAAAGAACTGTAATACTGTCACAGGAAAAGCCACTGAGAAAAATGCTATTTTGTGAACTTATGTGTGGTAAGCTTCACACCAATAGGGCATTGTCTTAGGACAGATTCTCCTGAAAGTAGAGTGTGAAACAAGGATTACAATTTTAATCCTTTATTTAAAAACTACACGGCACTGACAAAGACAGTGAAAGAAAAAGAAACTGGAAGTGAGGCAAAGATGCAAAGCACTGCAGTACCGTGACGCTTCATTTCAGGTGTCCACTTGACTGAATTAAGGGATGCCCAGATAATTGGTAGAGCATTATTTCCGGGTACGTCTGTGAGGGCATTTCTGGAAGAGGCGGGTATTTGAATCACTGGAGTAAATTCAAAAGATTTGCCCTCATCCAATGTGACTGGGCACCACTCAATCTACTGAGGGCACAGGTAAAACAAAAAGGAAGCAAAAACTTGATTGTTCTTTCTCTCTTCTGGAGCTGGGACACCCGTCTTTCCCTGTCCTTGAATATCAGAACTCCGGGTTATCCAGTCTTGGACACTGGGACTTGCATGAATGGCCCTCCAGTTTCTCAGGCCTTCAGCCTCAGACTGAGAGTTACACCACTGTCTTCCTTGGTTCTGAAACCTTCAGACCTGGACTTGGGACTTTTCAGCCTGCATAATTGCATAAGCCAAATTCCCTAGTTAATTATCTCTCCTCTCTCTCTCTCTCTCTCTTTCTCTCTCTCTCTCTTCCTCAGTCTCCCTCTCTCTTCTCCTCTCTCTGTCTTCCTCAGTCTCTCTCTTTTCCTCTCTCTCTCTTTTCCTCTCTCTCTCTTTTCCTCTCTCTCTCTATGTATATATAAACACACATATAATACTATTGTTTCTGTCTCTCTGGAGAATTCTGAATAATATAACTACTCTATGGCATGTTACTTCACTGCCTAACACTTCATAAAATGCCACAAAGAGACAGGGAAAGTTGTTCAGAGTTGTAGTAGCTTGAGACCTTGAAATTCCCAAGTTATCTTAGAGCTTATAGAAAATGAATGCTAATGTATAATACAAGTTTAAGGAGACTCTCAACAAGAGTGGGCTTCTTCAAGACCTGTTTTGCAGGACCCAGGTGTTTCTGCAGAGACACAAAGTAACTGAGTCACCCGTTTGGTACCTAGACCCTCCTTACAACTGTGTTTGCTACCAAGCATAAAAACTATGTATAAATCTTGAAAAAAATAGAATATATTTTTGTTAGTTTGGAATCAAATCCATTTTTTTGTATTCTATAATAAGAAATATTTCTATGCTGCATGGGTTTTTTTAGTTATTGTTTTTGTTGGTGTTGCTATCACCCATGCTATTCTAGAATGTTTATTCTCTCAAAACAGGATTTTTTTTCTCATTCAGTGACTAGTCTCTAATTTCTCTAAACACTGAACAGCCTTATAGATTTCTACTAGGGAGACTAATCTTATTTATCACACCTCCTAAAATAACTTCAGCCTTCAGCCAGTCAAATCTTAGATATAGGTTCTCACTTTACATTCATTAAAAGGTTAAGCTTTTCCCACTTTTGTCTGACAATTTTTAAAACAGAATAGGTGAGTGCAATGCTGACAACCAAGTAAAGTGAGAAAATAGAGTTATTATCTTATGTTTATTAGAGTTTTTAAGAGCAATTGTAATAACTAATGTAACCCATGTATGTTATACTGTTTATGTAATCCTACTAAGGACAATTAAATTCCAACTTCCCTTTTAAATAAGCATTATAATAAGCCATGCTCGAAGGAGAAACATTTGCAAGGAAAGAGATAGTAGGGCAAGAATTTTGTAATTGTTCTTAAGACAATCTTCAATATTTAGAGTTATAAAATACAGTTAAATTTGCTAGCAACACAATCAAAATAGTCTTGGGTCTAAAAACAGTTAAAGCCAGCTTAGTCAGAGTACTCCAGAAAGATAGAAAGTATAAATTATGTATCTATCTATCTCTCTAACTATCTATGGGGGAGAGAGGGGAGTTATTATGGAAGTTGGCTTACTCCGATATAGAGGCTGAGGAGTCTCATCATAGGTGTCTATAAGCTGGAGAACCAGGGAAGCCAGTAGCATCGCTCAATCTAAGTCCAAAGGTCTTAGAACCAGGGAAGCTGATAGTGTCTCTCACTCTGAGGCCAAGAGCCCAAGAGACCAGGGGGCTGCTGATGTGAATCCCAGAGTTCAAAGGCCCCAGAACCTAGAGTTTTGATGTCTAAGAAGAGGGAAAGAAGTCCCAGCTCCACAAGAGAAAGCCCAACTTCATCTTTCCTCTACCTTTTGGTTCCGTCTGGGTCCTCAGCTGATTGGATGGTGCCCATGCACACTAAGGGCAGAACTTACCCACTCAGTCCACTGACAAAAATGTCAGTCTCTTCCAGAAACACCCTCAAAACCACAACTGGGTAGCCCAGTCATTCTAATCATATGCCAAACTACTTGGATTTCCCTTCTTGTAGAAGAGAAAGGGGCTCAACACCTACTAAAGCACTGAGAATTAAATCATACTTTACCAGCTATCTGGGTACCCCTTGATCCAGTCAAGTTGACACCCACAAAAACTATCACACCATATATCCAGTCAAGTTGACACCTACAAAAACTATCACACTAATTTAATGATTTTTTAAAAAAATTGCTTTTTATAATATTTAGACATCTGAATAAATGAAAATCAAATGTGCTATCTTAAAGAAGCTTATTTAATTTTGTTTCATTGAAGTTTATCCCATTCTTGTTCTATAGGAACAAAAGATTGCATGTCCATTAAATCTCTAGAAGAAAATTTAGATAAACATAGAAAAGGTTAAAATAAATAGAAAATTTTAGGAATAGCAGTGGAACTATGGAATAGATTTGAATGTTAGGAATCTAAATTCTAGTCCTAACTCTGTAATAACCTAGTACTGGGACCTATGCTGCAGCAAATATTTTGCCTGATTTTCATATTCTTTATCTATGTATCAAATCAGAGTTGAAATAGACATCACAATGCCCCAGTCTCCCATCCTGCAACTACTGCAAATACTGCAAATAGACCTCAGCATGCTCTGCCATTGTGCCCAAGCTGGACTCACATTCATTCTCACCCTAGCCCTTCACAGAGTCATTAAGAACTAATAGATTTTGACACTAAAGAGGAAATCAATTTGGCATCTTTTGATTAGATAATCTCTAGCATCTTAGGCATTTCTTGATTCTAGGTGTCAGTTTTTTTTCTATACCTTGTGTAATTAATTGTTCTTTAACAAAATGTAACCAAATCCTGGTTTTCAGGTAGCCCAATTACAAAGCACTGCTGACACTGAGAAACAGTGAACTATTCTATCTAGCAGCAAAGGCCTGAGGGAGAAATCAAGCAGCTATTTAAATTAATGACAGTTGAAAATTAATTCAATGTGAGTTTGAGTGACTTAAGTATCACAGAGGCAGAATAAATTACAGAGTTAGAAGGTCAAGATACCTGGATTAAAACCCTATCATCTCTTTTTTATCTTTATTAAAATGTTCATTCAACAAATATGTTTGAAGTGCAAGCACTCTGCTCGGTGTTGGTACAATGTTAAACAAAACTAACATCATCTCTGGTTTATGGAGCTTGTGAGATTATGTCAGTTCTTTTCAACATTGTACCAACACTGAGAAGAGTGCTTGCACTTCAAACATATTTTTTGAATGAACATTTTAATAAAGATAAAAAAGAGATGATAGGGTTTTAATCCAGATATCTTGGCCTTCTAACTCTGTAATTTATTTTCCCTGGTACAGGTTGGTACAACCTGTGTACATTGGTACAATGTTAAACAAAACTAACATAATCTCTGGTTTATGGTGCTTGTGAGATTATGTCAGTTTTGTTCAACATTGTACCAACACCTCATAGAGTGCCTATGTTTCAAACCTGTTGATTAAATGAATATGAAGGAAACCAACATATTTCACCTCAAAATATACTTATTTCACATATTTCAAGATGGCCGTTTGAAAGGGCTGGAAATACAAGAATAGCTGAAAAGCCCTCTTTTGTGGAAAGATTTGCAATTTGTAGAGAAAATCTGCATTGATGAAACCAGGCCTTCTCTCAGGCTCTCTCTCATCCAATCTAGGAAAGATTAATTGAGAGTTGGACACCTTTAAAGATCTGAAAGAAATATTCGCCATCTATTCTTTCTGAAGTCTGTCACCTGTGAGGTTTCATCTACATAACAGGACACCTTTGCTAGCCAGGACTCCTCTTCTCTGCCTCCTATAACTGTCTTGCCACTATACTACCATAACCTATTTGGAGACATGCTCTGAGTCTCCATTCTCTCTGTCATGTCAAGATGGTATAAAAGCTTCTGTACCACATTGAGAGATTGGAATCATCACTCTGTGATGCTCCATTATGCATGTTAGTACATTTGTATGCCTTCTCTCCTATAAATCTGCCTTTTGACAGTTGATTTTTTCAGTGAACCTTCAAAGGGTGAATGGGATGCTTTCCTTTGGCCATACAAATATATAAATATATGGAGTTTAAATGTGTGTGTGTGTGTGTGTGTGGTGTGTGTGCATGGTTTTGAAAAGAGCCATGTTAAAGTATGCCCTGACCCAGAGAAAAACTTGACTCCTTGTGGTTAAGAAACCAAAAATTAAAAGCAGATCCAGGCAGCCATGGTAGGGTTGGAGAACAGTCATGTACCCTGTGTGCTGAGAAAATGACTGTGTTCTCAGAAAGGAGTTGTAAAAGTGTCACAAGGCTGCCCTTTCTATAATCCAGCCAAGCCAGTTCCTATTGTCAGTGCTGAGATAAACTGCAACTGGAAATTTCCCAACTGACCACCAACAGAACACCTGGTATAAATAGACTGACCACTCGGAACCAGCCAATTAAGACAGACTGGTGATTTGAGGCTTAAAGGTCTTCCAATCAAGACTGTTCATCTCTCCGCTGACTCCCCTGCCCTGTGATTTTTGCCTTTATAATTGCTCACCCTATAACCCCTCCTTGGAGCACGCTTTCGTTTTGCATGAAAGGCTTCATCTATGCAACATGCAAATTGCTTTTAGAAGATAAACTTCTCCTTTTGCCTCCACAAATTTCACTGGTCTTTTATTAACCCACATAATATTACGGAAGTTCTTAACAAGATAACTTAAATGATTTCATTCATAGGAACAGTTACAAAAGATACACTGAGAAATTGATATTTAAGCTACAACCTGAGGAATAAGTAGAAGCTTGACTAGAACTAGGGAAAAAAGAATAAGTGTACTTTCTTCATATATTTAAAAGAAAGGTGAAATATAACTTGGTAAGGAATTACACTTGACAGATGAGTAAGATAAAGTCTGGTATCAAATGTCTGGTTTTGCTGTTGGGTAGATAGAGGCACCATTGACTTAAGTGGGTAATTAAGAGGAAAAAAAACAAAAAAACTGGAGGAAAGCTTAAGAGTCCTGCTTTTGAAATTAAAAGTTTGTAAATGCCGGTAAAACTTTCAAGAAATGATGCCATTTAGAGATTTGATATATAGATCTGGAAATTAAGAAAGTGGGCCAGAATGGATATTTAAACTTGGGAGTCATTAGCATGTGTATGGCATTTAAAGCCAAGAGAATGCATGAGGTCAACTAGGGAGAGATTTCTGAATGAGAAGAAATAAGAGCTGTCTGTGACTTAAGGATTTTCAGTTATACTGTAGAAACATTTTTCTCAAAGTGTGGTCTACGGAATAACAACATCTGCATTACGTGGAAGTTGTTAGAGATGCACTGTCTCATGGCCCACTCCAGTTTGAGACGCTCTTAAATAAAAGAAAAAAGGTTGGCAAACAAAAAACTAAGAAGATAAAGAAAAGAAAAAATACTGTGTCATAGAAGCCACAAGAGAAGGGTGCATAAAAATTTAAGGAGTGGAGTAATCAACATTGTGCAATGTAGTGTCAGAACATATAAAATGACAGAAATAGTATGCATGAAATTAAACAGCATGGAGTTTGGTAAGTGATATTAGCCAGAGTCATTTTGATGGAGAAGTGCAACTGGAAGCCAAGGTTTTAACTGAATAAAGAGTAAATGAAAAGTGACAAAATAGCAGCAACCACATATGAACAACTCTTTGAAGAAGTTTGGTCTTAAAGGAGAGTGAGGATAGGTCAATAATTAAGAAAAATAGAGTAATGAAGAAGTTAATGCCAATGATATTAACACAAATGATGATAGATGATGTCAGAATCCTAATGAGAATAATCAATTATAAAGCAAAAATTTTGAGGCTAACAAGAGATGGAAAATTTAAAGGAGCTCAGTGACGACAAAGGGGAAAATCAAGGGTTTCAAGCAAACAGAAAGAGTTGTCTTGGGCAGGTGAGAAAGTTTCCTCCATTATTAACGGATTAAAGGAAAAGATGAGCACAGATGACCATAGGCTTGCAGATTTGGTGAAGAAACCATGAGAAAGTTCCCATCTAATGGCTTCTAATATGAAAGGTCATATGCCAAAAAGGAAGGTGGGAAGAAGTGTCAAATATTCGAGAAAAAAATAATATTTTTTCTTGTTAAATAAAAATATACTTTTTATTTAAAATATCTTTAAATTTTAAATTATAATTGTTTTGGATTTATAATAACTCTCTAAGATAAGTCATTTTATTACCCCAATTTTAGATAATAAATTTCAGGTCAGGTAAGTGAAAGAGCTTAAATACAAACCCAGCAAATAGTTCATTCAGATTCATTCTTTGTCAACTACAAAAACACCTCTTTTTGTGAAGAGAAAGAGTTTACTAGAAAAATATGATAATGTTTGGTGATGATAAATTTTAATGATAAGCATCAGCCAGATTGTCCTAATCACCAGTAAAACACTGTCCTTACATAAATAAAAAACGAGGCTGGGTGCAGTGGCTCACACCTGTAATCCCAGCACTTTGGGAAGCTGAGGCGGGTGAATCACCTGAGGTCAGGAGTTCAAGACCAGTCTGGCCAACATTGTGAAACCCTGTCTCTACTAAAAATACAAAAATTGGCTGGTGTGGTGGCACATGCCTGTAATCCCAGCTACTCGGGAGGCTGAGGCAGCAGAATCACTTGAACCAGGGAGATGAAGCTTGCAGTGATCCAAGGTAGTGCCACTGCACTCCAGCCTGGGCAAGAGTGAGACTCTGTCTCAAAAAAGAAAATAAATGAATTAATTCAGTCTGATTCATTTTTTCCTCTTCACATTGAAAATACTATCATGGACCATTAAGAAGGTATAATTAATAATACTGAAAATAATTAACCTTTGTATAACTTCATAAAACATTTTAGCATGCTTTATTTTACTATATATTTTCTCACAGTATTTACTTGTTGAGTACATTATCTTAGATTGAAGATTTCTTTAAAATATTTTTGATGTTGCTTCTGAAGTTACTAGGATAGGTTATCTCTCATAGCATTGTTGCATGGTCAAATTAAATACTATATGAAAGTGTGTTACTCAAAAGAAAACTTTAAGAAAACATTAAGAATAATAATAAAACCCACGAAGCTGTCCAAGAAATAATTGACACTGCAATTTTAAAACTATAAGTAATCTTGACTTATTATTTTTGCCATCAATGGATTTTGATGAAAACTGTCTTTTCTGCTTTATAGAAACTACTAGGTATGACAATAAATAAGCAGTAAAGTATAAGTGCATTGGTTATAAGCACACTTTTGAAATAACTGAGATAGTTTGACTCTCATAAAATCCTATGAAATAAGAAACTTCTGTAGGAAACCATTCATTGTACTAGAAAAACAATATGTACTGAGAAACCTTAAAAAATTCAAAGGATCACTATATACAGCACTTTGAAAACACTGCCAGGACAGTAGAAGATTTGAGGGATACCACCAAAGGGTTTAGTAACAACCAAAGTATAACTGAGAAAAGATCTGCATGCCAAGATGTAAGAGGAGATCACAGCAGCCAGGAGGGATGACATAGAGGATAAAAGGGTCAGGCACCTAGCAAACAAGCAGTGATTGCCAATCCTGTAAGAAAACTCCTGAGGACCTAGGGCAATAAAAACAAATGAGCAAACAAACAATTCATCCTTGTCAAAGGGCCAAGCCATATATTCAGTAAAACAGACTCTGGCCAAAGCAAGAGCAAGAGTACCTCTTGAGAGATAGGATGTTACGGGCCTACAAAATATGCCTACAAAAGAACAGGGAAAGTAGAAACCCGCTAAGAACACAAAGAACTAAAATCCATCAGAATAAAATATACTCAATTTGTTCCTTTTATGCTATATCTCAGGATATTTATTTATTGGGTAAGTGTGTGATGAATCCTAAAAGGAATAGCCCTGTACAGGCCCCGTTCTCAATGGCATGGCATTTGCCAAGGACATCAGAATCTGGATGTAATTGTTCTTGAATTGGTTCAAGAAATTCAAGAAGGTATTTGTAGCTTTAAAGTGTCTTTTTAACTTTAAGGGTTCACGTTTTAATAAGAAAAATAACACAAAATGTTTGTTAAAAGGAACTGAACACATACTAAGGAAAAAAGTATATACAGTTTTAGTAAATCGCATCAAAAGACAAAATTACAATAAATTTACTTATAGATTAAATAAGCTTGATTTGTGGTTCGTGAATCAGGGAGCCTTCATTCTATAAAACACAATGAGAGCTCCCACTGGGCAGTGGTGGATGAGTTGATTTTTGAAAGTGGGACAAGGAAACAAAAAAATAGAAAAAAAAAAGAGCAGATTGTTCATGTCAGGTTACTTCGGTTTACCCTTTTTTTTTTTTTTTTTTTTTGGAAAAGGCTAAAGCAGAGGGGACTATCTTATTATGCTGACTTGGGTAGACTGGAATCTGCTGTTTTCAGGAAAATCTGGCCTGTTTCAAGAATCTACCAATTTTCTTACAGTTTCTGCTTGATTATGTGACATTTAGCATGAATGAATCCATTTTAGTTTGGTCTGGTGTGTTGGGGCCTTAGTGCAGGAGCTCAGTCCAAAACGGTGGTCTCCCGTAATTTTTAACAAGAAAATTAAATTTACATCAGACACAAAATAGAGACCACACCTCTGTAGTGTTAGTTTCCATTTTTTTCTGCAAAAAATATTGTACAAGAGAATTTATTAAATGACACCAAAGGAAATGTCTGTTTAGCTTTTTTTGTCTAGGTCTTATTATACATTTGATTCTCTGTCATTTGATATATATGAAACTTTTTGTTTTATTTAATATAATAATCTCTGTCAAAATGATCCCTTTCTGATATAGTTAATATAAGTGAAAAAAATCCATCAATAATTTTATAATTTATCATTACTAAAAGTTTAAAGCTCCAAAGGAAGTTTAAAGATCAACTGGGTTTTTTTTTTTTTTTCTTTTTGAGACAAAGTCCAAAGTCTCACTCTGTCACCCAGGCTGGAGTGCAGTGGCGCAACCTCGGCTCACTGCAAGCTCCGCCTCCCGGGTTAACGCCATTCTCCTGTCTCAGCCTCTCGAGTAGCTGGGACTACAGGTGCCCGCCACCACGCCCGGCTAATTTTTTGTAATTTTAGTAGAGACGGGGTTTCAGCGTGGTCTCGATCTCCTGACTTCGTGATCTGCCCGCCTCGGCCTCCCAAAGTGCTGGGATTACAAGCGTGAGCCACCGCGCCCGGCCTCGACTGGGTTTTTGATGAAAAAAGAATTACTTTGAATCTGAAACCCACTTGCTAACCTGTCTTCATTACTGAAAAGCATGTAACTTAATGAAATGTCTTATGGTTCACTATTCACGTCCACTTAAATGAGGGCTAAAAGTAAATTTGCCTTTAGAAAAAAAAAAAGGTCAATGGAATTTTTCCTATAAAATCTAAATATTCCGACGGAATATTCCAAAAACATAGTGTCTGAATATTAGCTCAGGAAAACTCCCTAAATGGCCTGGCAAATAATTGCTAATTTAAAAAATACCAATAAGTGTGGCAAATACCTGCATTTATTTCCATTTTTGTGCCATTCCATAGTTTAATAAAATATGTACAAATTATAATTGTTTTATCTTTTCATTTCCAAATTTAAGTAATATTATATTGAGTAGAAGAGCAAGCACAACTAAGATAAAACAAAAATATTTTGGAATTAGGCATATTAATTATTAATGAAATCTTGCTAAGAGTAGGTACTTATTTAGAAGACAAATAGGTATGAAAACTTTTATATAATGTTTTAGCCTTCGAAAGATTATACTTTAATGGTACAGAATACGTTTGCAAATGCGCTCTCACAATTATTTTATATCTTGTTCAAAATAACTTGGAAAACTTCAATAAAGTATTCAAGTAAGTAGAGTGCCAAAATTTTGACTTTAGATACTTTTAGAAAATTGGCATTACTGAAAACAAAGCTTACAAAAAGGAAGTAAAACAAAGTAAATGGTAAAATTTTATACATCTAAAACTTATTCTTGGTATATCTTGACCTGGATTAAAATCCTGTCATCTCTTTTTCATCAAATGCTTAGCAGCCCACTTGAATTCCTCTTCCAAAAAAAGCTTTTTCTTTCTTTGCCACATGGTTAAGATTCACATTTTTTTTAACTTTTATGCTCTGCTTCTTTTTTTAAATATAAGTTCCAACTTATTTCTTTGCTCCCACATCTGACCATAGGCTGTTATTAATACAAGCTGCCCCACCACTTTTTGAACACTTTGCTGCTTAGAAATTTCTTCCACCAGATACCCTAAATCATCACTCTTAAGTTCAAATTTCTACAGCTCTCTAGGGAATGGACACAAGACAGCCAATTTCTTTGCTAAGGCATATCAAGTGGGACCTTTGCTCCAGTTCCTAACAAGTTTCTCATTTCCATCTGAGACCTCATTATACTGGATGTAACTGTTATATCTCTATCAGCATTTGGTCATACCCATTTAAAAAGTCTCTAAGAAATTCTAAACTTCTCCTCATCTTCCTGTCTTTCTTGGAGCCCTCCAAACTCTTCCAGCCTGTGCCCATTACCCAATTCCAACATTTTCAGGTATCACTATAGCAATATCCCACTCTTGGTACCAATTTTCTGTATTCTGTCATTCTGACATTGCTATAAAGAAATACCTGACACTGTGTAATTTGTAAAGACAAAAGTTTAATTGACTCACATTCTGCTGCCTGAATAGGAAGCACAGCACTGGCATCTGCTTCTGGGGAGACCTCTGGAAGCTCACAATTATGGTGGAAGGTGGTGCAGGAGCTTGTGTGTCACGTGGGAAAGCAGGAGCAAGAAAGAGAGAAAGCGAGGTGCTACATACTTTTAAACTGCCAGATCTTGCAAGAAGTCACTCGCTGTCATGAGGACAGTACCAAGCAGATGGTGCTAAACCAGTCATGAAAAATCCACCCCTATGATACAGTCACTTCCTACCAGTCCCTACCTCCAATACTGAGGATTACAATTCAACACAAGATTTGGGTGGGGACGCATCCACACTATATCACTTTGTTAAAAATTTTCTCAGATAAATACTAGTAGCATGACATTAAAGAATAAAAAGACTTGGTAACTAATTAAAGCATGCAGATTTGTTCCAATAATAATTATTTTGTATAGTTATACTTAATGTTCAGAAAATCAACGTAAAGAGATGATGTTATGAAGATCAAATGTATTTATAAAAGATGAGGACTGGAAATCATCTTAATTATGGAAGGCTAGGGCTAAAGAGATCTCCTAGCTCATTAAGGAGTCTGAAGATAAACTACTCCCTCATGATGCCTGGAGCTGCAATCCCAGGGACACTAGAAGGCACAGTCATAGTCCAACAATCTGGAACCCGAACAAGCAACTAACTGACTCTTTGAAAACTCTCACTCTCTAATTTACCATATCAACATGGGGTAAGACCTCTAAAATCCTATAATAAGAGCTTGTTTTAGACTGGAGGCCAAAAAGGAATGCTGCAGAAATTCAAAACTACTGGACACAGAAGGAAATACAGAGAAAAGAACAGAAAAGAAAGGAAAGGAAAGCTCAGTCTAAATGAATGTGCAAATTAAAAGTTCAAAATAAATGAGTACCTAAAGCTAAGTGAGAAAACCAACAAAGTCAGCACATGGTGCATGAATTTATTCCATACTAAATTAGTGTCATGAAAGAATGTAAAATTTATTAAGGTACAGTTGTCCCCCCTTATCTGGGGGGATATGTTCCAAGACCCCCCATGGATGCCTGAAATGACAGTACCAAACTGATTGCCATCAATCAGAACACATTTCTCTTCATGTCTTCCACTCACAAATGTAATGACTTTCCCATCTTAACTTAGCACTATCACACACTGTGACCATCACTTTTGTGGTTGGAAGTTTGACAGCAAAACTAGCACAAATTTCTTATCTTCTTTACAATTTCATGGATAGAAGTTTCATTCAAGATACCATAAATCATAGCAACATCAGCCTACAATTTATTTTTCCCTTATCAAATATAGAGCTTTTACATTTTTATTTAAAAGAAACACATGACGACTTCTCTTTGGCATACCCAAATTGCTGGCCTCACTCCTCTTGTGTTTTAGGGTATTATTAAGTAAACTAAGGGTTGCTTGAACACAGCACTGTGATACCTGACCAGTCAATCTGACGACCAAGATGGCTCCTAGGAGACTAATGGGCACATAGCATCTACAGCATGGAGACTCTAAACAAAAGGAGGTTTCACATTCCAGATGGAATAAAGCAGAACAGTGTGAGATTTTATCATGCCATGTGCAACACTGTGCAATTTAAAATGCATGAATTGTTTATTTTTGGAACATTCTATTTAATATTTTGGGACCATATTTGACCATAGGTCATTGAAACAGCAGAAAGCAAAATTATATATAAAGGGGTAACTACTGCAAATGTGTTTAAAGTTTTTCAGAGGAAATAATTAGGTCATAGCTTATATTAAAAACCAATAAATTATTAAATAAAGGCTACTATTAGGTTGTTAAGAAAAATAAGAATTAATTATTAGAAAAACATAATCATAGATGTATAAATATGTAATAGTATCAAAAGACAAATTGGTAAATTGGAAAATGAAAGATACTGCTGAGAATTCAGCCAGTTCCAATACACAAACAAACCACATGAATGAAAAATTAAGATTACATATTCCAGCATAAAAATGAATAGAAAGAATCAAAATATGGACAAAGGAACATGTGAAAAAATAATTGCTGAGGATTTCCCAGTATCAAAAAGAGACTTACACATAGTTATACTCCACATATTAGGATGGTTAAACTAAAATATCTACAAACTTAAACATATTATAGAAAAACCGCAGACTTTATGTATAAAGACACAATCTCAAAAGCTACCAGAGGAAAAGAAGACAGATTACCTTCAAAGGAATATTTGGTCCAGAGTAGACATCTTCTGAGTAGCAAAAAATGCCAGGGGACAATTGAATAATACATTCAGGTCTCAATGAAAATAGCTTTTTATATTTTATTAAATACAATTAGCAATTAAAATATTACTCAAAAGCAAAGATAAATTACAGGCATTAACAGGTATCCATAGATAACCTTCCTTAGACTCTCCCCAAAGGAATCATTAAGAGGATGCATTGCAAAAAAGAAAAGTAAACCTGAATGAAGGCATAGGTTACAAGAAACAAATCCCTTTGGATAGGTTGTAGAAAGTTCTTAAAATAACATGGCTTTTACTAATACCAACACTAGTTTAAAATGCTACAAAATCATCATTTTTTTCCAAACTCATCAGAGAGCTGAGCATGCAAAGAAACCCCAATGAACTAAACATTAGAAAGCTCTTAGACCTTTATAGGAAAAAAGAGAGTCATAGCTGCTTTTATCCCCTGATAAAATGAGAGGAGGAAAAGCTAAACAACATAGACTATGGAGCAAGCAGACAAATTTTAACAAGCTTTAATGGCTGGGTGTGATTTTACATAAGAGGTGAGCCTTGGCACAGAGCAATTCTACACCATCTGCCAACTCCTTCTCATGAATCTTTACCAAGTTTTCGGGAATATTACCAAGGTTTGGGAAATGCTCAGGTAAGCGGAAAAGGAGTAATTCCTGTGGTATTTGGAAACTCCCTTAAAGTATAAAGCAGCAGTAGTCTTAAGAATGGGGAAAGGGTTTCCACCCAAGACATCATAACAGGAGCAAGAGTTATCACTGCCTGAAACAATCACAAAATTGACAAAATATATGAAACAGCTTTCAAGATAGTTGATATCAAGCAACGGAAAACAGTGATCTTTGAGAAATGGCAAGTGAAGAGGGTGAGCTCTACTTTACCCAGTTTACAACCTTGAGAAAATCTCAAGGAGGACACCAAATTCTTGAAGCAATGAATCTAAGAGTCTAGAGAGACTGTAGCAGCTAGAGTAAACAAGGCAGATTACCAGGAAAAAGAAAGCTGCCCAGAGAAAGAACTGCGGAGACGTAGAGTCTGCTTCAGTATTCATCTGAGTACTGGTCAGTGCGTGCATCTAAGCCAACCACCCCAAGGCTGAGGAAGAATCACCCAAAGGGATTAGTGTTAAGAGTGACTCACTCAGGACCAGGAACAGTGTCTTTTTACACCAGCCAGCTTTAAAAAATCTACTGAAGAAGCATTAGGTAGACCATCTGAAGGGTTTTGTATCAGTTTTGGGAAGTAATTAACCATAGACTGGGCATGTTTCCAGTTCTGCATTTAAAAAAAATCATGATAGCAAGACCTAAAAAGATCAAACATTCTCTTAGCAACTTAACTGCATTTCAGAGCCAATCTCAAGAATTCTTACAGGAATTAAAAATATCCAGTACCTAATAAATATCATTCTCAGTATCTGTTATCTAATCAAAGCTTAAAGGCATACAATCAAGCAGGAAAAAAATGACTCATAATCAAGCAATAAAAATCAATCCAGAACTAACACAGATATTACAATTGTGAATAACAATTCTGTGAATAGCAAATATATTAACATTGTTATTATAACTATATTTCATATGTTGAAAAATTTAGAGACATGAAAGATACAAAAACAAAACACAATCAAACATCTAGAAACATAAACTACAATGTCATAAAGAGTGGAGCGAAAATAAAGATGACAAAAGATTTTTCATTAGACATAATGCAAACAAGAAGAGAGTGGAGTAACATCTGTAAAATATCAAAAATAGAAAATGAAAGAAATTCTCTGGGTTTTCAGCTCTAAGACTCTGGAGAGGGGCAAGAGAGCTGATACAAGTCTTCTGGGGCATTCTGGGCCTTCACAGAGTGTAATTCAGCTACACTCCTAAACTCAAAACCTGAAAATGATGCTGAAAGAGAGGGGAAGAGACAGGATCAGAGTCACACAGAAAGACAGACACATCACCTGTGTTACACGATGCCAGAAGCAGTCTTCTGCAAGCCAAAAGGCTTCAAGTCAAGCTGCCAAGTAGTGAAGGAGGATGGGAAGGAGAGGGAGGGAAGAGAGAAAGAAAGAAAGAAAGAAAGAAAGAGAAAGAAAGAAAGAAAGAGAAGAAAAAAAGAAAGAAAGAAAGAAAGAAAGAAAGAAAGAAAGAAGAAAGAGAAAGAAAGAAGAAAGAAAGAAAGAAGAAAGAAAGAAAAAGAAAGAAAGAAAGAAAGAAAGAAAAGAAAAGAGAGGGAGGGAGGGAAGGAAGGAGGGAGGGAAGAAGGAAGGAAAGAAAGAGGAGAAGAAGAGGAAGAGGAAGAAGAAGAAGAGGAAGAAGAAGAAGGAGGAGGAGGAGGAGGAGGAAGAGGAGGATGGGGAGGAGGAAGAGGAGGGGGAGGAGGAAGAGGAGGGGGAGAAGGAGGAGGAGGGGGAGGAGGAGGAAGGAAAGAAAGAAAGGAAGGAAAGAAGAAAGGAAGAAAGGAAGGAAAGAAGGAAGAAAGGAAGGAAGGAAGGATGATAGAAGGAAGGAAGGAGAGAGAGAGAAAGAAAGAAAAAAGAAAAGAAAGAAAAAAGAAAAAGAAAGAAAAGAAGAAAGAAGGAAAGGAAGAAAGGAAGGAAAGAAAGAAAGAAGAAAGAAAGAAAGAAAGAAAGAAAGAAAGAGAAAGGAAGGAAGGAAGAAAGAAAGAAAGAGAAAGAAAGAGAGAGAGAAAGAAAAAGGAAGGAAGGAAGGAAGAAAGAAAAAGAAAGAAAGAAAGAAAGAAAGAAAGAAAGAAAGAAAGAGAGAAAGAGGTCTTTCTTCCATGGTTCAGAGAACTGGTGATTCAATTTTAAGCTTAAGGAGATATCAGCAGTATTTCCAGAGCTCAGGTCTCTAGACTCGAAGGAAAAAATGCCCTAATTACTGCTAATAATAAACTGAATAAACTAAAGTTTCAAGTGAGTACAAGTTCAGAACTAAAAATAAGTCCCACATTTTAGCAGTGTGGCACACTTTAATTTTTACCATTTTAACACAAATGTGCAGTGTGTCGTCAATAAAAAGACATAACAGGAAAGCAATAAAGTGTGACCCATGATGAAGGGAAGAAATTGCGAACAAAGGCTGACACAAAAATAGCCCGAATGTTGAATTATTCTACAAGGCCTTTGAAATAGCTATATTACAGATGCTAAAGTATGCAGTAGAATGTAAAGAAAAGAATTTCACAAATGGGACAAGATTGAGTGTGGAAATGAAGGAAAGGAAAAAGATTATGCTATTATGATTGCAGAAGAATTGAATTAAAAACATACCTTCACTTGCTACCATCGTAATTACTCTCAGTATAGAACTTATTACATCCATTTATTCATGTTTTTCCAAGTAGTTTGTAAATTTCTTGAAGATAAATTTCATCTTGTTCTCTGCTGTATCTTCAAGATCAACATAGTACCTAGTACAGTGTAGGTGCTCAATAAAAATTTGCTGAATAAATAAGGAAAAAGAAATAAAAGGGTCAATAGTGATGAAAATATAGACAGAAAAAAGAACATTCATTGAAAAAAAATTTGTGAAATGATGAAAGAATATCCTGACCAATTCCTAATTTATTACTAGAGAATGGCTTAAAAACTTAAAAGACAACTTACTTTATTTACATAAAATATATAATTTGTGAATCAAAATAATTATTGTGCATAATTTTATTTTTTGAACCATTTTAGCTCAATATTGAACATTAGTATAAATTAATTTTTAATTAAAAATTTCAAATCCCAAATTTTAATCATTCATCTATCATTGGCTGCAGCAAGATTCAGACTAAACAATCTCATGTGTAAACTTGACGGCAATCACCTTAGTAACTGCACAATCTGAAGAAAGCAAAACACACAAATCTTGATAGAATGTTTACACTGGTCTTCAAGGAAGCATTCTAGGCTGCACAGTGAAGGAAGTTAGGAAATTACTAGACTTACCTGCATTGAAGCCACGTGGAAGGCAGAAGAAAATGGAGGAGGTAGCACTGCAATTTGTGAATCATGTCATCTACCAACTTTCCCTCATGCATAAGGCTTTATGTCAGAATCTTTTAAAATCTATTTGCATTACAAGTATGAAGGAATTTACAAGTGTCCAAATAATGATGGATTTCAATGAGGTTATATAGATGGCAAGGGAGAGAATAAAGTCAGGTGAAAAAAAGTTTTTTCTTCATGTGAGATCTTTATTTCAGTAAATAAATCTTCCTCTGAACTCTGTTTTGTGGAAAGCATTACAGCTGATTATTTTTCCCTCTTAGTAATGCCTGATCTAATAGAAACTTAATTTTTAAAAAATAACTAGAGAAAAAAGTAAAATTAGTACTGAAAGAATTAAAAAGGTGGAACATCTAAACAAAATCCCAGAGAAGCATATAAATAGGAAAAAATACAGACACTAAGACAGGGTCATGCTGTGCTGGCCATCAAGATCAGACCTCAGTTCTAGTCTCCCGTTTCCTTCTTGTATCATATCTCATAATTTCAATCTAAGAAAATGTTTAACTGCTTGTTATTGAATTGAATTTCACAGCTAAAGAGTATCACCTATTTAATGGAGTTTTATGATAGGGTCATATTTACTTCAGGAGGATTTTCCCATTCCCTCCACACCGCTTTTAAAAACAGAATACTGAATGGTATTGCCTAGGTTTTCTTGTAGGATTTTAATGGTTTTAGGTCTAACATATAAGTCTTTAATCCATCTTGAATTAATTTTTGTATAAGGTGTAAGGAAGGGATCCAGTTGCAGCTTTCTACATATGGCTAGCCAGTTTTCCCAGCACCATTTATTAAATAGGGAATCCTTTCCCCATTTCTTGTTTTTGTCAGGTTTGTCAAAGATCAGATAGTTGTAGCTATGCGGCATCATTTCTGAGGGCTCTGTTCTGTTCCATTGATCTATGTCTCTGTTGTGGTACCAGTACCATGCTGTTTTGGTTACTGTAGCCTTGTAGTATAGTTTAAAGTCTGGTAGCGTGATGCCTCCAGCTTTGTTCTTTTGGCTTAGGATTGACTTGGCGATGCGGGCTCTTTTTTGGTTCCATATGAACTTTAAAGTAGTTTTTTCCAATTCTGTGAAGAAAGTCATTGGTAGCTTGATGGGGATGGCATTGAATCTATAAATTACCTTGGGCAGTATGGCCATTTTCACGATATTGATTCTTCCAACCCATGAGCATGGAATGTTCTTCCATTTGTTTGTATCCTCTTTTATTTCATTGAGCAGTGGTTTGTAGTTCTCCTTGAAGAGGTCCTTCACATCCCTTGTAAGTTGGATTCCTAGGTATTTTATTCTCTTTGAAGCAATTGTGAATGGGAGTTCACTCATGATTTGGCTCTCTGTTTGTCTGTTATTGGTGTACAAGAATGCTTGTGATTTTTGTACATTAATTTTGTATCCTGAGACTTCGCTGAAGTTGCTAATCAGCTTAAGGAGATTTTGGGCTGAGACAGTGGGGCTTTCTAGATATACAATCATGTCATCTGCAAACAGGGACAATTTGACTTCCTCTTTTCCTTATTGAATACCTTTTATTTCCTTCTCCTGCCTGATTGCTCTGGCCAGAACTTCCAGCACTATGTTGAACAGGAGCGGTGAGAGAGGGCATCCCTGTCTTGTGCCAGTTTTCAGAGGGAATGCTTCCAGTTTTTGCCCATTCAGTATGATATTGGCTGTGGGTTTGTCGTAGATAGCTCTTATTATTTTGAGATACGTCCCATCAATACCTAATTTATTGAGAGTTTTTAGCATGAAGGGTTGTTGAATTTTGTCAAAGGCCTTTTCTGCATCTATTGAGATAATCATGTGGTTTTTGTCTTTGGTTCTGTTTATATGTTGGATTACATTTATTGATTTGCGTATGTTGAACCAGCCTTGCATCCCAGGGATGAAGCCCACTTGATCATGGTGGATAAGCTTTTTGATGTGCTGCTGGATTCGGTTTGCCAGTATTTTATTGAGGATTTTTGCATCAATGTTCATCAAGGATATTGGTCTGAAATTCTCTTTTTTGGTTATGTCTCTGCCAGGTTTTGGTATCAGGATGATGCTGGCTTCATAAAATGTGTTAGGGAGGATTCCCTCTTTTTCTATCGATTGGAATAGTTTCAGAAGGAATGGTACCAGTTCCTCCTTGTACCTCTGGTAGAATTCGGCTGTGAATCCATCAGGTCCTGGACTCTTTTTGGTTGGTAAGCTATTGATTATTGCCACAATTTCAGGACATAGGCGTGGGCAAGGACTTCATGTCTAAAACACCAAAAGCAATGGCAACAAAAGCCAAAATCGACAAATGGGATCTCATTAAACTAAAGAGCTTCTGCACAGCAAAAGAAACTATCATCAGAATTAACAGGCAACCTACAGAATGGGAGAAAATTTTTGCAACCTACTCATCTGACAAAGGGCTAATATCCAGAATCTATAATGAACTCAAACAAATTTACAAGAAAAAAACAAACAACCCCATCAAAAAGTGGGCAGAGGACATGAACAGACACTTCTCAAAAGAAGACATTTATGCAGCCAGAAAACACATGAAGAAATGCTCATCATCACTGGCCATCAGAGAAATGCAAATCAAAACCACAGTGAGATACCATCTCACACCAGTTAGAATGGCCATCATTAAAAAATCAGGAAACAACAGGTGCTGGAGAGGATGTGGAGAAATAGGAACACTTTTACACTGTTGGTGGGACTGTAAACTAGTTCAACCATTGTGGAAGTCAGTGTGGCGATTCCTCAGGGATCTCGAACTAGAAATACCATTTGACCCAGCCATCCCATTACTGGGTATATACCCAAAGGACTATAAATCATGCTGCTATAAAGACACATGCACACGTATGTTTATTGCGGCACTATTCACAATAGCAAAGAGTTGGAACCAACCCAAATGTCCAACAACGATAGACTGGATTAAGAAAATGTGGCACATATACACCATGGAATACTATGCAGCCATAAAAAATGATGAGTTCGTGTCCTTTGTAGGGACATGGATGAAACTGGAAAACATCATTCTCAGTAAACTATCGCAAGGACAAAAAACCAAACACCGCATGTTCTCACTCATAGGTGGGAATTGAACAATGAGAACTCATGGACACAGGAAGGTGAACATCACACTCCGGGGACTGTTGTGGGGTGGGGGGAGGGGGGAGGGACAGCATTAGGAGATACACCTAATGCTAAATGATGAGTTAATGGGTGCAGGAAATCAACATGGCACATGGATACATATGTAACAAACCTGCACATTGTGCACATGTACCCTAAAACCCTAAAGTATAATAAAAAAAAAAAAAAAAAAAAAAAAAAAAAACAGAATACTGTTTATTACTTCAGACTTGTTTGGTCCTGGGACTGAGAAGTGAATGATTGCATCCGATTCTCAGAATTCTGAAATATCTTTTCATCGTGTGGCCCAAGAATGTATACCTAACATTAGTAAACTATGTCAATTTTACTAAAAGTACTATAAATGCTATTACAGGCTGAGTATCCCTTATCTGAAATGGTTGGAAACAGAAGTGTTTTTAAATTTTGGATGTTTTCAAATTTTGGAATATTTGCATATCCATAATGATATATCACGGGGATGCAACTCAAAGTCTAAACACAACATTTATTTATGCTTTACATATACTTTATATACATAGACTGAAGATAACACAATTTTTACATTTTTTTCATGAAACAAAGTTTTTGCTATGTTTGGACTGCAACCCATCACATGAGGTGAGGTGTGAAATTGTCAACTTGTAGTGTCACATCAGTGCTCAACGAGTTTTAAATTTTAGAGCATTTCAGATTTTGGATTTTCAGATGGGAGATGGTCAGCCTGTTTTTTTAAAAAAAAATAGAACAAAAATTATTAGAAAACAGATTGATTGTAGTAGTTTTATCTGATAAAAAATCTCAAATGTTTCCCAATATTTTTAAAAAGCAAAGAAAGCTTAATATGACTCTTTGAATATTTTATCTTTCATGTAAAAAAGAAACCACATGGATTCAAAAAATATGGCTTAAAATTACATAAAAGTCAAGAAAATATTACTTTAGAAGTTTTAATACAAACTTCTAGTGCAGTCTTTATTTTTATTATAGAAAATAGATTTTATAAATATGAATTTTATTCTACCATGTTGAGAAAAGTTGGTTTATTTTTAGACAGACTCATTATTAGCACTGTTTTCTGATGGTTATGAGTTTTATTATTTTTAAAACCAATAGACCTAATCTCATATGTAGGAAATAAATGCAACTATCTTAAAATAATTTTATATTGCTTTTGGTTAGCTTGATGCAACTTTTTAAATTTACATACTTTGAATAAGCAATGTTAAAATCTCAACATTTTTTGCCCAGTTTTTATGAATTCAAATTAAAGAATCATTAAGGCCTCATGTCAATAAATTTGTGATGCAGCAAACACAGTTGTAATTGTCCACAAAAGAAAACTCATTCCAATGAGCAACCAACTGAAGTATGAAAGAAATAAAGAACGATGGGGATGAAGAAAGACAGAGAGAAAGGAGAGAGGAGAAAAGAAAAGGGATGAATGCACAGATAATATAATGAAGTGTGCACCAAATTCAATTCACAGTGAAGTCAACCTCCTGTCAGGTTACAAGGTGCCCTGATTTTGACACATGATATTCATTCTTATGTGAGTCTTTATTGCTCTATTAATTTGTACTTTTTTGAGGATCAAACAGATCTTTATTTACGAATATGTTGCTGGTACTTTGTCAAGCTACCGTGACTAAATAGAAATATTTATGTTTCGAGTTAAACATCTCTCTAATATGGATTGTTGTATAATAAATGAATTAGAGATGTTAAAACATCTATTCATTTTAGAAAGTGCATTTTCTATATATCTATTTCATTTGAGAATTTTTTCCTTTATGTTTTTCAGTTTTCATCATTCATCTTTGAATGTCTTTAAATATGTTTTTCAAATCCCCCTCTATTGTGCAACTATTCTCTGTGGCAGTCTCATGTCTGCAAAAGTCATTTACTATCAAGTTTACTGTATATGCCTAATTTTATATTGTGCAATAAATCTTCAACAGCCCCTACATGTGACAAGTCTGAAGGTTCAATCAGAGGTTGGATGTATCAATGTTTAATGCATTTCTCAATAAAAAATTAGCACGTCTTCAACTAAAATAAATTGTTCTTGTTTTATGTGCTCTGTTTTACAAGACTATTAAACTGCTTTTTTAATTGTAGTTTTAGTATTCAGACAGGGATAGTATCAAATTGACCTGTATGTTAACAAAGTAAAATAAACTGTGAAACATAACTACATTAAATCTGAAAAATCTAAAAAATACAGGTAATCAAGTAAGTGGAGGCTAACAACAGAAAGTAAAATCTATTTTATCTATACAAAATAATATATTTTCATAGTTAAGAAAAAAATACTCATGTTTTAGGAATTGAAAGTTAAATTTAGTTTTACTTCAGAGGTGAAAATGATTCAAAATATTTTACTTAGAATAGCAAGGATTATATGAACTACTGTGACAATATTATTGAATTATTCAAATTATCAATACCTGAAAACTTACTCCAGAACATAAGCCCTGCTTAACAACTTAATGTTATTTTTTCATTTCAGTTGTGAGTTAGTGTGAAAGCTAATGTAAAAAAAGTAAATGATTAAAAGTATTCTAACATATACACTAAAAAGTAGTTTATTTACATTAATTTACACATACACACGATTAAAATGAAAAAATGAATATTTTAGATATATTCATTGGTTTCTAAGCAAAATATTTTACAGTATAAAATCCCATTAATTCTTCCCATAAATTATTTCAATACGGAGACTTTAGAGGCCAAAACCATGTTACAGATCTGAAGTGGGAATCAACACAGCAACATATGCACATTAAAATTGAAGTAATTTTAAGATTCTCCATGGTCATTTGGAGGGAAAATATAAACCAGTCTGCTGATAAAATCAGGGGACTCTTATATTCAGTCATTTAAACCAATGAAATTTCTAATGACTTTACTTGTGCTGTGGTGAATTTACTATAAATCCCACCAGTGTGACAGATTCAATCAGTCCATTTGTTGGAATGGCAGGTCATATTTGCAGCAGAATGATCCAGCACCAAATATTTCAAAATCACTAAAGATATTAAAAATGACAAAGAATGCAAAGAGCAAGAAAATAGCAGTCAGTACAACACAATTTCACAAATAAAAGCCACTTAGATAACTGCAAAATTACATGTAACTTGCTGTTGAAACAAATTGCTATCAAATTCTGCATTAAGAATATTTTGCACTTTAATTAGCTTCTGCTAAGTTTGACAATATTCCCTTTGGTGCAACTTTTCTGTATCATCATTTCTATTAAGAACCAGTGAAGCATGCTGAAAAAAACACTAGGTACTTAGGAGCTCTGTTCCCTGAACCAGCTCTGTGACCTTGAGAAAACCTTTGAGCTTCTCCAAGCCTGATTTCCTTAGTTGGAACATGGAAAAAAAAAAAAAAAATCTGCAGCCCCTTCATTTCACAGTTAGCAGATTAGAAAGCAAATTATAAGAAATCATTATTATATGAATGAAGACTGAAAACTAAAGCAACAGGTATTTGTATGATGCTCTATTTTCATAATTTTTGTGTTAAGGAATTTGTTTAAATAAAAATTTTTCTGATTAGTCTTAACATTATCTTATTACTAATTTGCAAATTATATGGGGATTTTTCATCATAGATATTAGCTTATTTTCTTTTCCATAGTCATCCTTTTCATATGTATTTTCTGTATCCCATTGTTATATTAACATTTCTGATAAATAAGATTAAATAAAAGAAAGGCAAAAATGCATAATAAGCTAATTTGCTGAAGTTTATGTCTAACTTCTTTGTCAAATAGCAGTATAACTATTAATTAAACTACACTTCATAAGAAGAAAGTAAAATATAGTCTTATCTGAAATACTCTCTCTGAAGTATTTGGAAGTCCCACAATGTTAAAATATAAATAGAGACACCATCTTCTTTTGGAGGTCAAAAGTCTTGCCAGTCCACTTACTGTGGTCAAGGAAATTTAACACAAGTATCCTACAGAGGGTTAATTCCTAAACTATTGACCCTAATTTTTTATATATAGAGAGTCAACCTTTGTTATCTGTGGGTTCCACATCCAGGGATTCAACCAAATGTAGATGGAAAATATTCAGAAAAAAATTATTAAAAATAGCAATGCAACAATAAAAATAATACCAATAAAAAATACAGTACAACTACTTATATAGTATTAACATTAGATTAGGCATTATAAGTAATCTAGAGATTATTTGAAGTGTATAGGAGAATATGCATAGGTTATATGCCAACTTTCATTTTGTATCAGCAACTTGGACATCTGTGAATTTTGGTATCCACCAGATAACAAACTTGAGCATCTGTAGATTTTGGGGGTCCTGGAACCAATACCCCAGGGATAGCAAAGGGCAACTGTGTGTATATATCAGCTACTCATCCTGAAGTGTCTCCAAGTGTTTATCCCATGCTTGATTCTTACTCAAATTATATGCTGCCAATTAAAATAGGATATAGATAGATAAATAGATCATTATAGACACAAGATCATAGACACAGTAAATGATTATTGATCATTTACTGTCTGTGTTTTCAGGCAAATTATTAATCTCCATTTATTGGACATTCAATTTCCTACTTTGTACAAAGAAAATAGTAATAGTATCCAATTAACAATTGTGAATATTGGCCGGGTGTGGTGGCTCACGACTGTAATCTCAGCACTTTGGGAGGCCTAGGCAAGTGGATCCCTTGAGATCAGGAGTTCGAGACTAGCCTGGGCAACATGGCGAAGCCCCATCTCTACTAAAAATACAAAACTTAGCTGGACGTGGTGGCACACGCCTGTAATCCCAGCTACTCGGGAGGCTGAGACACAAGAATTGCTTGAACCTGGGAGGCAGAGGCTGCAGTGAGCCGAGATCGTGCCACTACACTCCAGCCTGGGTAACAGAGGGAGACCATGTCTCAAAAAAAAAAAAAAAAATTGTGAAGATTAAATGTGGCAGTATGTGGCAGTATCTGTAAAACAATGGAAACAAGGAAACAAGTGCCTGCTTCATAGTAAACATTTAGTAAGTGTTGTACATATATATTATTTTTATTATTACAATTTTTTTATCATTACTATTCCAGAACAAATTTTCTTAGCTGTATATTGTTGATGGTCCTCCTATATCAAAACTTATGTTTTGGTGCACATGATATTAAATGGCTATACATGGCTTGTATAAGAATGCATAATCCATTTCTTTTTCAAATAGTACCATATTTTGGAATACATTCTTTCTGCAAATTTTTGTTATAAAAAAGTCACTGGAATGGACATTCCTAAACATGGATTTTAACATATTTATGGAATTGGGGGCTGTTTGTTAAAAATTTATTTCAAATTGGCTTTTATCTAGGTCTTTAGTTTAGGATATGTTGTTAGTTTAATCATTTTAAGATACTGGTATCAATCATTAATACATGGACTATTGATATAATTCCATACCTAATTGCATTCAAATTAAAAAGTATAGTACTATATCTAATTACTATCAAAACTGACAATTTTAGGGTTTATTACCTTCTTAAATAGTTTTAATTTTTAACTATGTATTATGGAAGTTATATGTAGATATCTGACTGATTTATATTAGTAGTAAACATAATTTTAGAACTTATGACTCTAAGATATTTTGACTTAGGTATTTGGTCATGTTTCTTCCCCCTTAATCCAAATATGGGGTTGAAATTTTGTAAAAATCATTTAAAACATATTTAATGCCTTCTTATTTTATTTGCTTTGCTTAATAATAAAAAACTTTGAATAAGCTAGAAACATATTCACAGATTTTGGAAAGTCATATGCAACTAGATAATTGGTCATCATGTATTTATACCAAAAGTTGAAGAGTTGCCTTGTAAAATGGTTTTTGAGAAGGGATTTGATAGCTGATCTTGGTCATTAAAAGAAGTTATAGACATAAATGAAAATACGAAATAATAGTGATGTCAGTGAAGAAAAGAAGTTGGAGATGATGATCAACAAGATACTGGCCAGAGTTAACATAGGGATGAGGCTCTGGTGACATTTTATGAAAGGAAGTTTAGGTTGAATAAGGAATTTAAGTAAACAATGGTCTATTTAAGCTCAGGAAAATAGACAAAGGAACAACCAAAGCTCGCACCAGGTTGCCACTACTGTTTAAGAAATCATATCAAATCTTGCTCACCTGCCTCCCTAGGGTGTCTAGCCCAATAGGGTAGGATACTGGCTATGTTTTGCTCTTATAGAAGAGCAAAAGTGTGTAGTTTCCACAATGGTGCATCTCAGAGAACTTAGAGATTGTGTTTTCCTTTCTTCTCATTTCACTGACGAAGGAACTTGTGCCTGAAAATTCCAGTACACCACTGGCTAGATGCAAGATTGGGATTGAATTGCAGATTTCTCTTTCTTTTATGTGGCAGAGATGTTACCATAACTTCTACAACCTGCACATTTTGTGTTCATACCATATGTACTCTACTTCGGCTTTCTGACCCAGGTCAGGTGTCTTAATCCACACCTCCCAAGATTAAGCACAACTCCTTTTATGTGCTCTTCAAATATCATTCATCTCAAGTGTTGAACAAAAAAGCCTTCAGAAGTCATAATCCAGCTTTATCTTTACACTCATGAAGTAACAGATCCAGGTGAAATCAAGTGACTTCTGTAATCCAGACCCAAATTTAGGGAGAAAGTAAAACTATTTGTAAGACTGTTTTATTTCCAGTATAAGGCTCTTGCTGTAATTCTAGAGCACCAGTTTAGGAGGATGTACTCAATGTTCTCTGGTTGTTATCTGGAAAGAGTTTTCACGTCACCTTTTGCATGGTACTGGCTGACATCTCTCAGACCAGTGGGACAATTATAAATTCTAGTCAAAATGTGTTTGGACAGTGATTCACATTGTACCTATAATTAACTGATTTGCATATACAAGTTAAAGTTTTATAGATTTATGCACAAATATATCTATGTATCACAGAAAAACAATAAACAATACATTGTCCCATAACTAAAAATTCTAAAGTTTCAATTCTGACTGGATAAGCATTCAGCTAATGTGAATAGTTTTCATTTATTTATTTTTAATATACTTTTAAATTTCAATAGCTTTTGGGGTACAAGTGGTTTTGGTTACATGGACAAGCTGTATAGTGGTGAAGCCTGAGATTGTAGTGCACTCATTACCTGCGTAGTGCACACTGTACCCAATATGCACCCTTTTATCCCAAAACTCCCTTCCATCCTCACTGCTTCTGACTCTCCAATGTGCATTATACCACTCCGTATGCTTTTACATATCCATAGCTTAGCTCCCACTTATAAATGAAAACATAATGGCTATTGGTTTTCCATTTCCATGAGGACTTTTCTCACTACGCGTCTAAGTTCTGCTTTCCTTTGTGCTAGCTTCAGTTGCAGAAAAGCTCTATTGGCCAGGTGCGGTGGCTCACGCCTGTAATCCCAGTACTTCGAGAGGCCGAGGGGGTTGGATCACGAGGTCAGGAGATCGAGACCATCATGGCTAACACACAGTGAAACCCCCTGTCCACTAAAAATCCAAAAAAGAAAATTAGCCGGGCATGGTGGCAGGTGCCTGTAGTCCCAGCTACTCAGGAGGCTGAGGCAGGAGAATGTCGTGAACCTGGGAGGCGCAGCTTGCAGTGAGCCGAGATTGTGCCACTGCACTCCAGCCTGGGTGACAGAGTGAGACTTTGGACTTTGTCTCAAAAAGAAAAAAAAAAGGAAAGAAAAGCTCTCTATTTACATACCTTCACAACTCCAAATTCAGTGAAAAAATAAAATAAAACAAACTTATCTTTCTCAGTAGTTTCAACAAAGTTCTGTATTGGAGCCTTTGGTTCTATGGCTTGGTTTAATCATGAGCATTACTTTGTCTGAATAAATCACAAGAATCAGAGCTCTAAAAGGCCAACCTTGGATCACAAATCCACCCTTTGGAGAAAATGGAGTCAATTTCATCACATAGAATAATAACTAAGGGGACAGGTCTTCAAGGAAAATTGGGAGAGTATTATCAGAATCAGACAGAACACATCAAATATGGACTGCAAAATCTATTACCTGTTTTATTACCTGTATAGTCATTCACTTTTTAAAGAAACATATGAGAAAAACAGTGTGATGAATTCATCTGTGTCCAAGCTAACTCTAATCTGAAGTTCATGTACCATTAATTAGCACATATGCTAAATAGGACGTGGCCCTCCAGAAAATGGTTACTTATACCTTTAACTATTGTTATGAAATACAACACGAGAATTCTTAATTAGTATAAAAGATATTAGAAATGAATCCTTCCTGATGAAATCTATGTACAAGATAGACGACTAGTGATAAAAGTTGCATCAGTTCCATTGCCTGTGTATACAAGACAGAAGAAACCTTCTAGTGTCAGAGCCTAACAATTTCAGAATAACCCAAGACCCAGAACTCCAGTGCCCCGTTCCTACATTTAACGAAAGGGGAAATTGTCAGAATAATTAAAATATTGTTGCCTCTGTACCAGTGAGTCTTTCATACAAGGTGTTAACATCAAAAGCAGGCACTAATTGGAAGGGCATTGAATATAATTTAGGTACCAACAGCAGTTTTTGATAATAAGCAAACATTTAGCAAAACAGTACCTTTTTAAATAGTTAGTACAATTGCTTAGAAAACAATTGTGTCTACCGCAACTGAAACTTACAAAAACAGAAGATTATAACCAAATACATGAACTAAGCGACAAACTTGCCATGCCAAGAGCATTATTAGAATATATTATCGTAATATACTCTACAAATTCTGACAAGCAGTAATTTTTTTTCTTGTTTTTCATTATATCTGTTTGACTTTCAACTGATGTTGTTTAATATTTATATCTAGGATTCTATAGCAATCAAAAAGTCATGTGCTAACCAGGCATGGTGGCTCATGCCTGTAATCTCAGCACTTAGGGAGGCCAAGTTGGGTGGATCACCTGAGGTTAGGAGTTCGAGACCAGCCTGGCCAACACGGTGAAACCCTGTCTGTACTAAAAACACAAAAATTAGCTGGACATGGTGGCAGGTGCCTATAATCCCAGCTACTCAGGAGGCTGAGCCAGGAGAATCACTTGAACCTGGGAGGCGGAGGTTGCAGTTAGCTGAGATAGCACCACTGCACTCCAGCCTGGGCAACAAGAAGGAGACTCCATCTTAAAAAAAAAAAAAAAAAAAAAAAAGTCATGTGCTTTTAACCCAGTTGAAACATTGATATATGAAACTGTTAGAAAATGGTAGTTTTATCTAAACTCAAATATGTAAGTGGAACTAGTTCTATTAATGTGAATGGGTATATATTATTACCACTAATTACTTAATAGTATCAAATACACCATCTGTAAGCAGTAAATGCTTGTGTTTTATATTTATTTTATTAGAAACTTTGCAATTAATATTCCAAAACAAAATAAAGAGCTCTTCCATTGCTGACCTCTGCCTATGGTCCTTCCTCTACTGTGCCAGTGACACTATTTCCTTCCTTTGTTCTTTCAGACCCACATTAGCACATGAGATTCTGAGAACAAATTGCCTTCCTGTTAATTCTGATATACCGTTTTCATGTCTTAACAGTCCATTTTACAGCACAAGAGCAAAGACTTCCTCATTCCAGGTTCTTGCATTGGGACTAATCAAGGAAACAACTTGACCCATGAAGATCGAAAAGCAAGGCAGAATGATGGCCCACCAGGAGAAACACAGAGCCAAGGGAACCTCCACTGCCCAGGAAAGTGGTGAGTGATTGTGCAACCCTGGGAAAACACACTTCTCCCATGGATCTTCACAACCCTAGGGTCAGGAGTTCCCCTTATGAACCCACTCCACCAGAACCCTCAGTCTATCACACAGAACCACATGGAGTCTCAGCAGAACAGCCACTCAGGCATGCATGGAGTCAAAAGACATTTAGATACTCTGGCCCTGTGCTTCCCTGCAAAAGCAACTGCAATTCCAGCAAAGTGGGAGGTTACACCCTCATAGCATACCCCTAGGAAAGAGACTAAATCCAGGGTGCCAAGGAGTGAAAGTCTGTGGGCCCCACTTCCATGGCACCTCACAGAATAAGACCCACTAGTTTGGAATTGCAGCTAGGCACCAGTAGCAGTGTTGCACCTACCTGGGACAAAGCTCCTAGGGGGAGGGGCAGGCCACCATCTTTGTTATTTGACCAACTTTGTTGTTTGACCATTTCAGCCTTCGAGCTCTGGAGAGTCCAAACCAACTGGGGGTGAAAGGGATCACCCAGCACAGCACAGTTGCTCTACCGAAATGCAGTCAGACTGCTTTTTTTAAGCAGGTCCCTGGCCGTTTCTCGTCACAAGGCGGAGCTTTCCAATCAGGGTCTCCAGCCACCTCCACTGTTGTTCTCCATCTGACAGAGGTTTCGGACCTCTGGGGGATGGAGCTCCAAGGAAGAGAGGCAGGCGACCATCTTTGCTGTTTGGGTGACTAAGCCATTCCAGCCTTTTGCCTTTGGAGTGTCCGAGGTGACCAGGGGCTGAAGTGGACCTGCAGCACAACATAGCTGCTCTACAAAAATGTGGCCAGAGTACATTTTTATGCAGATCACTAACCCTGTTCCTCCTGACTGGGTGAGACTTCCCATCTGAGGTCTCTAGCCACCTCCTACAAGTGTGTTTTGGCCAGCAACAGTTTCATACCTCCCTAAAATGGAGCTCCCAGGGAAAGGAAAAGTTGCCATTTTTGCTGTTTTGCAGGCTTCACTGGGTACTGGAAACTGGGTACTCCTTTAGGTACTCCTTTGCAGGCTTCACTGGGTACTCCTCTGGGTACTGGAAAATCCAAAGCAACTAGGGACTTCAAGAACTTCATAATGCAATCACAAGTATTAACAGAAGAATAGAATAAACAGAGGAAAGAATCTCAGAGCCTGAGGACCTGCCTTTTTGAAAAAAGACAGGATGACAAGAATAGAGGAAAAAACAAAAATTAGTGAACAAAACCTCCAAGAAATATGGTATAATATAAAGAGACCAAATCTACAACTGACTGGTGTACCTGAATGAGATAAGGATAAGAACCAACATGGAAAGCATATTTCAGTACATCATCCATGAGAACTTCCCAACCTTGCTAGAGAGGCCAACTTTCAAAATCAGGAAATGCAGACCCAGTAAGATACTCCATGAGAAGATCATCCCCAAGACACATAATCATCAGATTCTTCAAGGTCGAAATGAAAGGCAGCTAGGGAGAAAGGCCAGGTCACCTATAAAGGGAAGCCCATCAGACTAACAGCAGATCTCTCAGTGAAAACCCTATAAGTCAGAAGAGATTGGGGGCCAATATTCAAGATTCTTAAAGAAAAAAACAATTTCAACCCAGAATTTTATATCTGGCCAAACTAAGCTTCATAAGTAAAGGAGAAATAAGGTCCAGATAAGCAAATGCTGATGGAATTAATGACCACTAGACCTACCTCATAAGAGATTATGAAGGAAGCACTAGATATGGAAAGGAAAGACCATTACCAGCCAGTACAAAAACACAATTAAGAACACAGACCAGTGACACTATAAAACAACCACATAAACAAGTCTGCAAAATAACCAGCTAATGTTATGATGACAGACAAAATAAAATCCACATATATCAATACCTTAAATATAATGGGCTAAATGCCCCCAATTAAAAGACACAGGATGGCAAGATAGATAAAGAACCAACACCCATCAGTATGCTGTCTTCAAGAGACCCATCTCACATGCAATGATACACATGGGCTCAAAATAAAGGGATGGAGAAAAATCTACCAAGCAAATGGAAAACGGAAAAAAGCAGGGGTTATAATCCTAATTTCTGAGAAAACAGGCTTTAAACCAACAAAGATCAAAAACGACAAAGAAAGGCATCACATAATGGTAAAGGGTGCAATTCAACAAAATTTAACTATCCTAAATATATATGCACCAAACACAGGAGCACCCAGATTCGTAAAGCAAGTTCTTAGAGACTTTCTAAGAGACTTAGGCTCCTACACAGTAACAGTGGGAGAATTTTACACCTCACTAACAATATTAGACAGATAATTGAGACAGAAAATTAACAAAGATATTCAGGACTGGAACTCAGCGCTGCATCAAATGAACCTGATAGATATCTACAGAACTCTCCACCCCCAAACAACAGAATATACATTCTTGTCATTGCCATGTGGCACTTGTTTTAAAATCAATCACATAATCAGAAATAAAACACTCTTAGGCAAATGCAAAAGAACTGAAATCATAACAAACAGCTTCTCGGACCACAAAGCAATCAAATTGGAAATTGAGACTGAGAAATTCACTCAAAACCATAAATTACATGAAAACTGAACAACCTGCTCCTAAATGACTTTTGGGTAAATAATGAAATCAAGGCAGAAATCAAGTAGTTTCTTGAAACTAATGAGAACAAAGATACAACATACCAGAATCTCTGGGACACAGCCAAGGAGTGTTAGGAGGCAAATTTATACCACTAAATGCCCACATCAAAAAGTTAGAAAGATGTCAAGTTAACAACCTGATATCATAACTAAAAGAAATAGAGAACCAACAGCACACAAATTCTAAAGCTAGCAGAAGACAAAAACTAACGAAAATCAGAGCTGAATTAAATGAGATAGAGACACAAAAAACCATTAAAAAGATCAACAAATCCAGAAACTGATATTTTGAAAAGAATTAATAAAATAAATAGACTGCTAGCTAGACCAATAAAGAAGAAAAGAGAGAAGATTTAAATGAACATATTCAGAAATGACAAGGGAGATATTACCACTGACCCCAAGAAATACAAACAACAATCAGAGAATATTAGGAACACTTCTATGCACATAAACTAAAACATCTAGAAGAAATGGATAAATCCTTGGACAAATACACCCTCCCAAGACTGAACCAGGAAGAAATTGAATCCCTAAACAGACCAATAATGAGTTCTAAAATTGAGGCAGCAATAAATAGCCTACCAACCAAAGAAAACCCAAGACCAGACAGATTCATAGCTGAATTCTGCCACATGTAAAAAGAAGAGGTGAGGCTGGGTGCGGTGGCTCATGCTTGTAATCCCAGCACTTTGGGAGGCCAAGGCAGGCAGATCACGAGGTCAGCAGATCAAGACCAGCCTGGCTAACACAGTAAAACTCAATCTCTACTAAAAATACAAAAACAAAATTAGCTGGGCCTGGTGGCGGGCGCCTGTAGTTCCAGCTACTCGGGTGGCTGAGGTGGGAGAATGGCATGAACCCAGGAGGCAGAGTTTGCTGTGAGCCGAGATTGTGCCACTGCATTCCAGCCTGGGCAACAGAGTGAGACTCCATCCAAAAAAAAAAAAAAAGAGTATTACATTTTAATACATGTAATTGAGTTAATTTGGATTCATTTTTATCTGCTAGCTTAGGTTCTTACTGTAACTAATAGATGAAATCACTTTTGGTGTTTACGTCAGTCTTCGTAATGTGTAGTACTGCAGTTCCTGATAATGAAATGGTTAAAGAAATGAAAAGTTCTTCTTAGAGGCTTGATTTTGCTGCACCAACTATGAAAGAGGTATTTGGAGATATTTTTCTTAACATGGTTTAAAAAGTCATAGAATTTGAAATAAACTTCTTAAAAAAGATTGTATGCTAACTTTTGACATATTTCATTTTCCCATTTTTAAATTTTTGCTCTGACAATATGCCTTTGAAGTAAAACCATTTGTTTCCTATATGTGGTATATCATAAAAGAGATACTATCAGAATTAAATTAGGGAAATAAAACCATTAGGGACCACGCAGAATAAGCTATTTACTCTAGGGCCTTGACTTCATGTGATTTTAGTAGCTGCTAAAATAGTCTTGGTCTGCTGTTTCTACTCCAACTGCTACTGAGCTTGATGACACAGGAATGGTGGTGATGTTTGAAAAATGGGCAAGTGGAGAAAAGTAGTAACTGAAACTTGTGTCTGTTTCCCATGGAAACCTATAGTGGCCTCTTCTTTCTCAGCCTCCAACCTCAGTGCCACAGATGACTTGTGGAAGACGCTGTCACTGTAGCCAAAGAGCCAAACTTAAACCTTGCTCAGAACTGAGATGTTGACAGAAGATCTTGAGCAGAAGCTGAAAACCTGGACTGGTCCACTGTCCATGCCGATGTGAACGAAGCAATCTGCAGAAACTTTCATGAGCCTCAAAACATCCAGTCTTCATCAACCTTCCTAGAGTGAACACAGCTACTGTTTTATTTTACTTTCCCAATCTTACAGATACCTTTTGTGGCTAAATCTAAGCAAAAACTAACAAGAAAAAAATCGGGGAAAATGTAGTTCAGCTTAGGCAAGTTAACACATTCTAAAGCCACCATAAACTATTTTTTGTCAGCTAGTCATCCAAACATTCCTCTTCTTACCACAGTTAACTTCCAAAGAAAGACATTAGCAAAGTCATGCTTCAACCTAGTATCATGCCCCTATCCTGCATACAAACACAAAGCAAGCTAACCTTCTTCCTATAGAGGGTACAATATCCTTTCATCCACTGTTAGTTAATGTTCATTTTTCTGGCTGAGTCACAAATCCTCCTTGATAGTCTAAAACTAAGACATTGACCCATTAAATTAACTAGTATTAACAAATCTGATGTTAGCTGAAGAATAAGAAATGGAAAGAGAAAATAATTGGTTAATAAATGTATTATTGTAGTCATGAAAACTAAAAGAAATACACATGACTTGTACAGCTTTCATTTCTGACTCTGGTAACATGGGTGTAGCTGGTAAATAGCTAACTTCTGCCACTATCCATTCTATATCTCCATATCTCCTGTGCCCTTAGCTTGTTGAAGTTCCTTGCCTACTGGTGTGATTCAAACTTTTACTACTATCTGAACTGAGTTGCTGAATTGGCTCAGCCCTGCCTGAATTGGGTTGTTTCAATTTTTCATTGACTTGAACCACAGGATATGGAAGTACAAAGAGGCATCTCAGGGCATCTTCTGCATTCCTGACATAATCTGTTTTTTATTCACGTTGTGTAGTAGCAACCCAAATTCCTCTCGAAATTCACAATCACTTCAAGTAGTAAAAACTCAGTACCTTGCCATATAATTTACCAGCATCAGTACCCAAAATAGCCATGTTAACCTCAACTTCCAGTTTAAGGCAACCTACTGTGTGTCCCATAGTGGAAATATTTTATCTTTGGAAACTAAAAACATTAGAACAGCAGAGTCTAATGTTGTGGAGATAGGAAGCTATTGGATTAATAAGGGTGCTATTGAAAAAGTTGTTCCCATTAACACCCCTTCTTTGATTTCTGAACCCATGTAGAAAACATAAAACAAAACATAACACCAAATACAATAAATTGGGAGAAATTACCCAGGCTCTGTAAGGTACGACTTTGGGAGATTTGATTTCTTTATAAAAATTGTGAGAGAGGGAGAGGTAGCTAGTAGATATTACTCTTGCTATGATTAAACAGTGGTACAGTTTGAAAAGTACACTCTCTAGATTCATTTACTTACTTGAGTTATTGTGTTTTATTTTCAATTTTGTAATTTGTGCTATTTGAGTTTTAAATTTTGCAATTTATATTCTGACAATATTCCACTGAAGCATGAATATTTATTTCTCAAGTAATGCTGCTGTTGAGAAATGAGGTATAGGGTATTGTAATGAAAACAGCATGGGTTGTACAGGTAAACAGCCTGAGTTTATATCTTGGCCTTCTTGTGAACTATAAATAATCTTCAGAGAGTCAGCGAATGTCTACAACTCTAAGCTTTCTCATTATTAAGTAAGTATACTAGTAATCTCACAGTGTTTTGTCAGAATTAAAAAATGTATAAATCACTTAAATAATAATAGGCACATAATAAAATTATTCTAATTGTCTTTTAAATAGTAAAATGCATAATTTCTATAAATTAAGCAAGTTAAAATATTATGAAGTAATGTCAAATCATAAATCAATAATTTTATTCAAAAAAGCATCCTAGAAGTTGCATCCTGCTATTTATCCTGCATAACGAATACTAAAACAATGTATTTACTTTTGTTTTTACATATCTATGTTGACCATGGAAAGAATCCAATTGCATTTATTTAAATACACATTTTAAAAGATGAATCTTTTATTAAATACATAACACATATATGCATGTTATTATATAGGTTTGTTTGATTTCTTCGTAATATTTATATTTGTAAATCTTACAGAAATGTGTGTACTTCATTTTGTGTTTTGTAGTTTATTTCCCATCACAGTTTATTCTGAATTTACACTGTTTACTCAAGTCCCTAAGCTAACTTTTTTTTTTTTTTTTTTGAGATGAAGTCTCACTCTGTCACCCACGCTGGACTGCAGTGCACCATCTCAGCTCACTGCAACCTCTGCCTCCCGGGTTCAAGCAATTCTCCTGCCTCAGCCTCTAGAGTAGTTGGGACTACAGGCACCTACCACCATGCCTGGCTAATTTTTGTATTTTTAGTAGACACGGGGTTTCACCATATTGGCCAGGCTGGTCTCGAACTCCTGACCTTGTGATCTGCCCTCCTCAGCCTCCCAAAGTGCTGAGACCCTAAGCTATCTTAAAAGTTATTAAATGAATTTACACAGAAGTTTTAGTATAGTAGTTCCACCTTACCTGCAGTTTCTCTAGCCTAGGTTTCACTTACCTACAGTCAACTAACTGCAGCCTGAAAATATCAAAAGGAAAATTCCAGAAATAAACAATTCATAATTTTTAATTGTGCACCTTTCTGTGTAGCATAATTATATCCCACGCCCTCCCACTCTGTGTATCCTGGACATGAATCCTCCTTTTGTCCAGCATCTTCACCTTCTCTGTGCTAGCCTCTCACCCATTAGTCACTTAGTAGCCAGCCATCTCAGTTATCAGATGTTTGGCCTGGATATAAGCAGTGCTTGTGTTCAAGTAACCTTTATTTTACTTAGTAATGGCCCAAAGCACAAGAGTGGTGATGCTGGCATATTGATATAATTGTTTTATTTTTGTATTGTTGTTAATCTCTTATGGTGCCTAGTTTAGAAACTAAACTTTATCATAGGAATGTATGTATATGAAAAAACATAGTATGTACAGCTTTCAGCATCTACTGGAGGTCTTGGAACATATCTCCAGGAGATACGGGGAGACCACTGTAGTGAGTTAGGGAAAATATGTTACCTATCCAGTCTTTGATTAAACTGGCCATCTGATTGTAGCCAAAGCATGAATTTTTTTAAAGGATGGGGAAATCAATATACCAGCATTTGGTCAAGGTTAACAATGAGCGTTTTGAATCTTTCATCCACTCTTTAATTTTAAGGCATCTTAAATCACTCATAAAGACATAGCCAAAACTATCTCCTTTCATTTAGTTGCATGTTCCCCAATCTTATTTATATTCTAAAATAGTTAGAACGTGTCATTATGAGTTTCTAAAATAAATTTTCATCTTTATACTGTGTTCAAATTATTTCCCTATTTATTCTAAATGTTGATGCGAAGACACCTGTTTGTTTTTTCTAGGTTAATATTGATAAAAATGAGGCTTGGAATCATAAACACTTTCAATAGTTCTTTAGAAACAATATAAAAAACAAAACTTGCATAGAAATACTCTGAGTGAGCTTTTAGTTGTAAATTGACAGAAAAGGGAAAATAAGTTACGATGGCAATTATGTAAATGAATGTAGAAAATTAGCTTGCCACTGTACTTGTTTCAGGAATAATCTTACAAGTAAGAGGGAAACAAAGGAATTAGAGATAAACTAGTTCAAAATACAACTGTCATTGGCATAAATAGCCTCCATTCATTTGAGCATTGCATAGACAATATTAATCTTTATTTCTGAAAATTGCTATTGATTTACGTACTTTTATTCTGTATCATATGCTTAGTGAGTTAAAATTTAAGCTGCTCAAGAATTTCTGAGTTGAGATACAAACATCTGAAGAGATGAACCATTTAATATATAATGAGAAATTAACACACCCACCATAGAATAACCAAATACTTAAAAAATACAAATATTTTAGCAAATGAAACAAAAACCTGATATAGAGTCTACATTTACTATTAAATTATTTTATAATTTTGTCCAATGTATCACTGTCCATTTTGAATAATTTAATATTAATTTATTTGAATGTCATTCATTCAGATCCCAAAAATTCTAAAAATAAACTACACATGACATGCACAAGAAAATAAGTACTTACATATTTGAGTGTCATGTGCAAGAGAAAGTATGAGCACAAATGCAAACTCTTTTTGAACATAATAAGTCTATGAAAAGCAAGTTGAACTGTTCCCCCATTCCTCTATCAACAACCTCACCATCAACAATAAATGTTTGTTTAGATCCACTTTGAATATGACAATACATTATGGAGTTTGGATTCTATGGGGAATAAAAGAGACCCTGCAATCTAGAGCAAGTAAATAAAGAGGAAATTAAAAAGGTGAGTTAAAATCAATATTTCAGGTATTTAAAAATGTGAGTGATTATCAATAGACCTAAGAATGAAACTGTCAAGAAGGTGGTTTGTGAAAATAATGCTAATTATCTGCTAGGCGCTCCCTAAATACTTTATAAGCATGCCCTTGTTTAATCTCACAACAGCACTATAGAATAAGTAGTGTTGTTTTCCCAAGTAAACAGATGGGAGAAAATGGGGTGTAAATCAAATTGCTCAAGGTAACAAACTAATAAGGTGCCACAATCTGGATTTTCCCTGCTCTGAAATTTAACCTGAACAAAAGGTAAGAGAAGAAAGACCCTGAAGCTAGAGAGGACATTTTCAAAAGACAATTGTAAGACAATATAAATGCACATATAAACAGCACTAAAACAGAAAAAAAACTGTGGAACATATTTCTAATCATATTCTGATAATAAATCGGTAAGAATGATTTTGTTTACGCCTCAAGTTTGTATATAAAAAGGATAAAGTTTTGTCACTGCTTTCTGGAAACTGAGATTCTGTTAGCAACAATATTGATTTATTTTTCCTTTGTTTTCTTATTCTCACCACCTCAATTTATATTTCTAATGATTTATAAATAATAATAAAATCCTGGACCACTAAATAGTTTGCTGGGCACTGTGGTAAATATTTTAAATCCTCAGGCCCAGGCTAAAGTTTTATGGACACAGCACCACAATTCCAACAAGAAAATCACAAAAGCTGACAACATTATAAATTTTGTGTTTTTTATTTTTCAGTTTTACATGTAGCTGCGGAGCTACTTTTCTATTTTATTTTCTGTTTTACACATATTTTATAATCTAATTGAATATTTTCTAGAGCAAAAAAAAATAGTTTGCCTGCTTTTTTGGAGATGTGGATTTTCCTGACAAAGAGGGGAGGGGATCTTTTTAAACACACTACTTTCTAGCTTTATATATACAGTAAATTTAAAAATTCCTTAGATCCATTTATAATTCCTTGCCAAAAAATAAAATAAAATTCCTTGTAAGCTAACAGTTGGAATAAACAGTCTTTGAATGCTTACACATAATGTTTTAACATAACATAACATTTATAATAATAAGCAAGATATTCATTTAATTTGAAATATATAGCATTATGTTAGAATCTTCATAAATATATGTCCAGAATAGTAAGGGAACAAAAAGAACATGAGAATGAAAAGAAAGGAAAAAAGTAATGGTAAATACAATTACTTTAGGTGAAAATAAGATAGGATACGTCATAATATAAAACATAAGAAATTAGATTAAATAATGTTTAAATACAATTTATAAATTTGACAATCATAAGAAAGATAAAGAAACTTACAGAAAGTCCAAGGTCCAAGTCCTGGCTCTGGTATACTGGTAAACCAGCCCCCTGGAAAGTAAATTCTGATTTGAGTGTTTGCCAATATCCATGGTGTAAGTACTCCTACCATGGTCAGTTGCAAGCTATCAACTTAGTATCACTGAACAAGGAGTTGGGAAGACATGTTAACAGTCTAGTCTCACAATCCAGTGGGAACCGGCTTCAGCATACCTTCGCTCTGCTCTTCCTCCATCTACTTTGAGATGTTCTTTGCAAGCACAAATTGAATTTCCTGTTTTTGGAATGTATATGTAATCTACAAGACAATGAACATAACATGGTTAAACTAGATAAGCCTGAGCTGCCAAGGCAATATTTACTTAACTAGTATTCTTGTACTCACATTTCAGTTCCATGAAGAACTATATTCAGCTTTTGCCCCAAAATACTGCCTTTTCCAAAGGCAGTAAAATAAAATGTCCTTTCTTGACTGCATGAATAAAATGGTCGAAAGACGTGATTACAGTACACACCCTAAGGAGTAGACCCAACTAGACAATTAATATCAAGATTTCTTATACAAGAAAGTAATAGAGCTACATTCCAATGTAGCACAACATGGTTGAAAGAACTGTATAGGATGCACATTAAAGTGCTAGAAGAACATGGAAAAGACAAAAAGAATGCAATGTGAACCCCAGAACAACTTAGTCTTTTAATTATTCCCTAATGGTACAGTAATATAAAAGTTTTACTGAATGTCACTTATTTTCTGTTCTACGTAAATTATGGTAGCAAAGTAAACATGAATGCCATTGTATGCTATACCTCTTTTTAAAAATATATGTTAAAGGCTCAGATAAACAAATCTAGCCTATTTTAATCAACATTCTTGAACAGGGGTGGGCAAAACCAGTCTCAGCAGCATTCCCTTACAGACTTTGCTTTAATGGGATTTGTTTTTGCTTGGATGAACTAAATGGATTTAAGCCTATATGTGAGTCATTTGATTTCAAGATTGAGAGTATCTGTTCATGTCAGCAACAAAATGTTTATTTGGGAATAGCACAATTAACCATCAGCTAGGTAACCAAGGATGAGAATTATTTTCCCAGGCAGAGGAGGTAGAGCATTCAAAACAGGAGAAAAGATCTATGCAAAGGAAGCTGTTAGGATTCTTTTGCTGCAAGATGCTAAGATACAGCAGTGAGTGTCCTGAAATAAACTGAAAGGTAAATAAGAAGTCATGAAGGTTTTTATTCTTCTCTTGAGGTTTTCTATTTACTCGGCAGATCAACTGTTTTAAAATTTTGTTTAGAACAGCAGAAGCTTCATGGAGTAGATAGTATTATTTATTCATGATCTCCCATGACCTCTGTGCCCTTGCCATGGTTTCACTATGGGTTTAGTATGCTTCCTGACTGTGATGTCATAGGCCAATGTCATTTGGACAGACAGGATATGAGCAAACTTTGAAATGTACTTGTAGTATTTTATCTGTCTCTAGGACATCTGCATGCTTCATGGGGACAGCAAGTCACAAAAGGCCACTCATACCAAAAAACATGTGAAGACAATCTGAACTACCTGTCACAAAACCACCTCAGCAAATCCTAAAACCTATGAACAAAGAAAATGTTTGTCACTGTAAGATACGGACTTTGAAAGATGCTTATTACATAGCATTATTAAGGCAATTGTTGACTAATGCTTTCTCTTTAAATGTAATTTTAGCTGGGCCTAATATATAAAATGCAAAGCAGAATTGTTAGAGTTGATTGGCAGTGAGAGGCTCAAAACACCACTTTGGTTAGCTCTCTTTTACCTCTTCCTGGTGCCCTTGGTTTAAAGGAAATTCGATTGTTATTTGGGAATATAAAAGAATTTTAAGTGGAGGAGTACCACAATCAAATGTCTGTCTGTGCATACTGTACATGTTTAGAGCCAATTTAGTAACAGGAGTTTGAATGGAAAATGATACCAATGGGCAGAGAGAATGCTGAAGTATAAGAGACAGATGCTGAAGACCTGAAATAAGTGACAAGAGAAAGAGAAAAAGGGGGAATTTAAGACATTTTAGCAGAGTAGCTGACCTGACTAGAATATCAATGGGAAAAGTATCTAGGAAATGGTCCCCTCCTGTCCCCTGGTATTAATTCATACCCTTAAACAACAAAGATATAATATTTCCACCTTATCACATGTCTGTCTGATCACCTGTGGCAGAATAAGAAAGTGACTTAGTGAGCATTTACTATGTATCAGACAGTCGTAGATGAGAACCATAGTGGAGGAAAGATTTTTTTCTCATTCATTGCAAGATGCATGGCTGAGGTCCCTATAATAAAAGACAGATTAACAAGACAAAAGCATAAAAATTTATTTAATATAAGTTTTATGTGACACAGAAGCCTTCGTAAGGAAATGAGAACCTAAAGAAGTAGGTAAACCTGTATATTTTTTATGTTATTTTTGATTTTAAAAAGTGAATGGTCATGAAGAAATATGATTAGACAATAACAAACAGGTTGGGGGTGGGGGTAACTAGTCTTGCCTTTTTAGATTCTTCTCCGTGTGCCTATGTCTTCAAAGATAAGGATATTCCTTTCCTCTGGGTATAGGAATGGCACCTCTCAAATTTAGGTCTTATGAATTGCTTCAGAGAAGAAAGGCAAGGAGAAAGTGAAAGCAGGCTTCCTGAGTCTGCTGTTTCCTCAAATGCCAAGGTGCCATATTTTGGAGTAGCATGGTTTGAACCCCATCAGTACAGGAAAAAATACATGATACCTGTGGAAATTTGGACAAAATAATGAAAACTTGATAACCAGGTAATATTAATAAGTTATATATCATTTAATTTTCTTGTTTAAATATCAATTAGATAAGATAAAGAATGACGATGACGAAAATGATGATGATTATTTTAAAATCATGATTTCTCCAAGTAAGGAGAAGAAATTATAAAAACAGCCGATAGACTGAAATTAGAAACTATCGTATAATTCTTTTAAAAAACAAATTATTTTAATGGTCAGTATAGTTGAAAAAAACACATGGGCTCTGGCATTAAATAAAATAGTAGCTAAAAAGAAGATAATATGCAGTTGGGTAGACTTTTTGGTTTACATGGACTGTCAACAACTACCCTCTCAAACAGTCAGGCTCTACACAAGTCAATCTCTCAGGAACGGTGTTAGTCAAGCGAGAATCCTGAGCAGTGGCCGCCATATGGAAACAATAAAGGGTCAAAGAGGAATTGGAGACAAGTGCTCCTGCTCAGGAAATCTCAGTGGAGGCCAAAGGGTGTAATCGTCTGGTTCCCTAATTTATCTTCTTGTAACAGCACCCTTAGATCTCAATGCTGAATCAGAGCACTAAGCATCACTTCAAGAAACTAAGTGCTTAGCCGTGGATCACAGGGCAGGGCTGCTTTGATGCTCAGGGTTTGCAGACTGGTGAATTGGAAGCTTGAAGTTTTCACATTGAAGGAAACAACTTTGATATAAGCCTTGGGGCTGAAATATCAAGAAAGGACTTCTGAGAATCAATTGATGATAAAAGCTCTATCCTGTTTTAACTTACTTTTGTGTGTGTGAAAAGAATGATACCAATTATTCTGTTTGCTAAGCTGGTTGGTTGTTCCTGTGGGAGGATGCCCATACTCTATAGTAAAGGGATGCTAACCCAAAGAGACATGTCTAATGAAACCTTTAACGTAAGGAAATATCACCAAGAACCTTAGAACCTTCAGAATTGTTTCCACTTAAGTGGTATTAGATAGAATAGAAAGTATAAATATTCAGCTGCTTTAGGTAATGCATAAATAATGGGGTAAGAGATTCTCTCATATTGAATAGTATGAACTAATGCAATTGATTGCAAGCAATGAGACTCTCCAGGAAAAAAAAAAATGTCACTGGTCTTAAAACTCAGAAGAAATGTATTTGAGAGTATTAGAATAAATTTTCTAATACTAGAAAAAAAGATGCAAGTTTATTCAAATTTCAATGGTTATACCAAAATATTTGCTCAAGTACATATTACTCAGTGTCCTCCCAAAAGCCTGCAAACTTTAAAGTTACATATTATTATATTTACATACTACATACATTCAATATTGTTGGAGAAGTTATGTGCCCAAGCCATATGCACTTTAATATAGTGATGTTATATTAATCAACACATTTAAAGATGTCCTATAAGTGCAGGAGGGCTTTTTTACATCTGACCTAATTTTGCTAGTTTATAAAATGTAAAGATTAGATTAAATGAATTTTAAGGTCCCTTCCCACATTAGAACTATAGGATATTGAATACCAAATGACTGAATTGTATCATTAAGATATGTAAAACTTTCAAAAATTTTGCCATTTGGATATATCATATTGTTACTTTACATGTTTACAGCAGAATTCTCATAAATATCTATAGAGTATGTTAGAACTCTATGAAAATATGTGTCTGGACATATACTCATTTTTAAAATGAAGAAAACAGGAATTTTACAAATGGCTGTAGTAAATGTTTTCTGATTAGATGAAATATGAAAATTGATAATAAATATATTTATCACCTGATTAAAAATACACAAGAGATTGTAAATTCTGAGTTTACTCCACTTCTAAAATCATAGTTGAAGATTTGCCTAAGATTATTACAGTAATATCCTGTACTCTGACTTGAAAATAACAATAGCTATCACATCAATTTAATTACAAATTCTAAACAATTATTTCATTACTTTAATTACAAATTCTAAGTAATTATTTTAGGCATTAAGATAGTAAAAAATGTTAACTTTAAAATAAGCAAGCATGAAAAGTGGAAAAACCTATACATTCCCACAGACTATAGTCTCAGGCAAGTGTAAATAAATTCAAGACTCTTGTCAGACATTTCAGATATACATTTAAAAAGTCAATTATTCTAAATTCATGAAGTTGTCTAAGATCGTTTATTCTTCTATATTGATCATTACAATCATTATAAGCATGAACCCATTAATACACTGAAACTGTTTTTGTCAAGACTGCCAATGTCTTATGTAGCTAAGTTCAATGGTGAATTTTAGTTCTTATCTTACTATCCACAGCATTTTTAACAGGTGATTACTCTTCTCTCCTTGCAACACTTTTGACACTTGGTTTCCAAGACTTTCTACTCTCCTGGATTTCTTTTGACCTCACTGTTCCATTCTTTCCTTGTTTTTCACATCCTTGATCTCTTAAAATTGGAGTGCCAACAAGGCTTTTTCCTTGTTTCTCTTTGTTCTCAACATTCACTTCTTGGTCTCTCATCCCTTCTTTTTCCTTTAATACAATCTATATGCTGACAATTTTCAAATTCATATCTTTAATTCAAAACTTTCCCCCTGAACGCTTCAACTGAATGTGTAAACACACACACACACAAACACACACACACACACAAACACACACACATACAAAGGCTCATCTATAATATCTCTACTTTGGTGTCCAATAGATAGATAATACAAAAGAAAACTAAAATTGAGCTTTGGATAGTCTTCCTAAAACATATATATTTTACCACTTACTACTTTACCATGTAAACTTACATTTCTTTTTCAAGGAACAGTAGTCATTAGATATTTTCAAAGGACATTCCAAGTCATCTGTGTATCCCTTAATTCACAAATTCTGTGATAGCATATAACTTCTCTCTTAAAATTCAGAATAATACGACTGAAAGTTTAACTAGGCAAGTCAAATTCTCAATCACAATTATTGCAAATATTAAAATCTGTGGAAAACAACAATGCCTCTTTGAGAATGGCTGCTAAATTGCTCTCCCAACACTAGGACACGTGTTCAGGGTATGTGACTCAAATTTGTGGATTGCTACAACTATTAGTGGGCTTTCAGAGTCATTCACAAATAATGAGAATACTAAATCCTTATATGCCCACAAGCTCCTACAGTATTAATTAAATTATGCATGAAATTTTAACATGGATTAGCAACTATAATGTTACTCATGTATGTCTTATAGGAGCAATTAAATCTCTAATCCATCCCTGACGGCTCCAGTTCACAGAAATATTTATCTCTTCTGAAGTTCCAAAACATGTAATATTTATGCAACATATATAAGAGAGTTGGCAGATACCTCAATAGAGTCTTGAATCCAAGTCCCATTATTAACTCCATTCTCATATGAAAACCTGAGATTGAGAAAGATGAAACAATTTGCCAAAGCAAAGTGATATACTTTCTTTATATTTTACTTTCATACTTAAACTGACCCTATTTTAATAACTATCAATAGTAAACAGTTCAAAATAATTATAATACCTAAAATCAGACTACCAGTGTCTGATGAAGTAATATAATGTGAAGACACTGAAAACATAAGAAAGGTCTGATAAACATCTATGGATTTGTGGATTACAAAAGCTGCGTAGTAGAGGACAACACAGTAAGTCTAACAGCCATCACAAAATCAGTATTAAAAAGTTCAAAATTTAAAGGATAAATCTTCTCTGAAGGTTTTCTAACATACATTAATCTTACCACAAAACATTAAGAGTGATAATTAATACTATAACCTTTCTATGTAAAAAAAATAAGAGTAAGTTTCAACAGAAAATTTTCAAAAACCTAAACATTTACCTAAGAACTTTCTTCACAGAGACTGCTTCACAAAAAAAGAAAAAACTCTAACAATAATTTAAGTAAAAATTAACTTCCAAATTTTAGTTAAAGCAAGATATTTCTTGAAATGAATTTATGAGATCATTTGCAATGATCATTTAATAGTATCACAACACTAACAAGAAGAATTAATCTGAATATTTATTTCACCCAGAAGCCAAATTACATGTAACAATAAGAAAAAGTTGCTCACAAAATTTGAAGCATTGTTGGCAAAGAAAACAACTGCTTGGAATAAAGTTTTAAATATAAACCCCCTATGCATAAAAACACACTATAAGACATAGATGTAAATGGACTTTTTTTTTCCCACAACAATCACAGGCAAGAGAAGAACTAATTGAAAACCAATAAATTAAGTACAGTGCAGCAAGCGGTCTCTAGCTAACTCAGCCTATACATCAATAGGTCATTGTCAGTTAATTAAGTGAAGGCATAATCAGCTTAATTTATGTAGTTCACAGAAGTTAATGATATGATAGTACAGTACCTGACGTCTGACTTGTCCATATAACTTGTTTTATCCATTCAGTTCATTCTGTTGTTCCTCAGAAAAGATACTTTTTTCTGTAGCTCACTGTCTATGCTTGTCTTCCTACAGTTGATAGGAAATTTGACACTTAAAAAATGAAGACAAAAGAACACTTAAACAATTTATTTGACAAACAACCTGATATTTCAGCAAATTATTGTGCATTACATAAAGTAAACATAAACTGTAAAAAGAAATAGAAGTTTTCTTAAAATAAAAGTGAATATTGAATATTTGTGTAAATGTACATCATATGCATATATTTAATATAGAGTTATTAAAAAGATAAGCCAGTTAAGGAATTATAAAACATTGTGCAGTCATAAAATTTATATAAGCATGAACTTGAGAGATGTAAGAATTTATTGGTATATTTGTTAGCTGTGTTGCATTCCAACATTAGATTTTATACCTGCTGGTGGACGATCTTCTTTCTCAGGCAGAGTTCTTTTCCAATGTCTCTGAAGCTCATCTCTTTTCTCAAGCTGCAAGTTTACACACAAAGACAAACCACAATGTCAACCAATTGGACCTAACTTAAGGAACCTAGGAGATCGATTCGTAAAGCAAAGAATGAACAGGACCCTATTTCTGAAGTACGTTGCTCAAACTGCTCTTTCATTAAAAGATGCTCTTTCTTATTGATTTTGGCTTAAGTAATGAGAAAGCTTATCCAAAAATCTTTAGCATTTGGGCTCAAGTTAAGGAAATCAATACAGTCATTTCCCATTTGAACTGCATATGTGAGTTTTATGTACGAGAGACAAGACAAAGCCAAATTCAGATAAATCAATAGCATTGTCAATAGAACATGAAGCTGACAAATGGCGTTTTTCAGCAATTAAAGTAAGCTGTAAACATACAAAGACTAATCAATTACAATGTTTTGCCATTAACAGTTTTTAATTGGTATAAAAGTTGTATGTGAATGTGACTCTCCAGAAATGAAAAGAAGAGAACATATTTCAGCATTCTGTAGGACCATTTCACTAATGTTTCTTTGTGTGTGTGAACACACAGATAATTTTATATCTTTCAAAGTAAGTTAAGACCTTACTTAGGGAGAACGTATTTTAATATTAAGTAGTCTATATGAGTAAGCTACTGACATATAAGGGTGTACATACTGCATCTTTTCTTTTGGAATATGCTACACCAATCACTTTTAACTTTTCAGAGCATTTCAACATGTTTTTGCATCTATTAATTTAAAAATTAAAACAACTTGTAATTAAGTCAAAACGATAGCACTATTCCTAAACTTCAGGAATTAAAGCATAGGTTAACACATTTTTTAAAATAGTTATGTTCTTCAAAAACTTTAAGAAGTTGTTGGTTATATATAAAGAATTCTAGCATTTATTCAAATGTATTTTTTAAATCCGTTGTATCAATGATAACTTGTAATAAAAATACTAAGCCATTATGGATGCCATTACTCTGAAGTATTCATGAAAACTGCTGTACAGCTAGCCAAATATAATTCATAATGCACTAAGATAGGCATATCATTAAAATACAGATAAAACCTTTGTTTTTAATAAAAAATGATATAACAAAAGTAAAAGGTTAATTGAAAAGCAAAATAAACTACTGCGTTTGGTAAGGCACATTACCTAGATTAACAGAAATCAATGAAATCATTAAAACAATTAATAACTTAGAGCTCCATTCAGACTAAGATAAACTCTGTGGCTATTAGAATGCGGATACAAGGCTACAGAGACATATCTATTCTGACTGGCTAATTTCCTCTTCTCTGTAACAGTTCAGTAATATATGCAACTGGCATTATACGGCCACCCATTTCTTCCTGTTAAACAAGAGATCTTCCATGCTTTTTGCTCTCTATGCTATGTGCAGTATAAGAATCACACAGGCTTTACAGAAAGGTACATATTTCCCCTCAGTGTTCAAGATCTCAAATGGGCCATTAAAGCATCAGGAGTATTAAACAAAGCCTCATACTTGTTCAACCTGGATAGAAAATAATCAGAGTTCTACTCATCCTCCAATCATAAACAGGGATGTATATACAATGAAAGTATGCACAGAAGTCTTCTAAATGACTTTCAGGTATTTAGAAGATACACAAAGCCATAATGTACTTCTCTGAATATCATAATTGGAGAAGAAGTGAAAAATAAGCAAACTCTTGTATCTTCATGAGTTATACGAAAAGAACAACAATTATAATTATAGATGTTCTCCATTTGATTGATATATAAATAAAAAGTGACACTCTATAAACAGAACAGAAACCTAGGCCAGTGTTGTAAAACAGAAAGTAATGCTTGAGTTTTAACCCTTATTCCAAAGCTTTTGCCTTGACCTAAAGGAAGTTTATGTCTTAGTCCTGCTAAACAAAAAACAGAGATGACATTTTCAACCTATTTAAGAATCATTGCCACCCTCAAATGCTAAGACACATGCTTATATACTGTTTGACTTTTTTCATTCAGACTAACACCAAAAATAAAATGATTTTCATTGATAGCAATATAACAATGGAATAAGTCATTATTTTGGATTAAAAATTTTGTATTTAATAGGGGAAAAGCTGACCTTATTAAAGAAAAGCAAATCTTACTCATTATTTTAATCTCTAACTAAAGAAATGCAAATTATTAGTATTTATAAATATAAGCAATCAAAAACTGAAATCTTAAGTTTTTTGAAATGGATTCCGATGAATGATACTACAGAAGAACGTTTTATACAGACATCTAAGAAAACACATGAACAGTTATAAAATATCAAAAAACTGAAGAGAACAGAGTACACTAAAACAAAAAGAAGTTAATGCTTAATACCATATTTTAGGAAATGGACTATTTCAGTCTAGTTAGCATATTTCACATGGAAAATGTGTATAACTTAGGCAAAACCTTACAAAATCAACAGATGCAAATTTAATGATTTGCTATGATACACAAAAACTGAATTGCACCTGGGCTCTGGAGGCAGACAGATCTTGGCTTAACATCCCAGTTCTCCCATTTGTTAGCTCTAGTGACCTTTTTATTTTTCTCTGAGAGTTTCCTTTTCCGAAAAAAAGAGCAGAAAATAGTAGAATATTCCTATGGGGTTGTTGTGATAATTAGTTCAGATGACATATGTTGTACCTGGCACAATGCCTAGTACATAATAGGTCTATGGTAAATACCCCTTGGCCAAGTGAAAAAAATTAATTAATAAAAATGTCTCGTGATGATGCAAAATTAATAAAATAGTGAAATTTCAAAATATGTTGTCAGTCAAGTCATTTGTACGTGAATGTAATTAAGAAAACATTTATATTGTATCTGCAAAAACGTATCTGGAATAACCCTACTAACAAGTATCCAAATAGCTATGAAGTCATTCAATCACTCATTCACTCAACAAACTCATTGAACAGTATGTACCAGACACAATATGTTTAACCCTATATCAGACAGAATTTTTAAAGTGGCACTCATTAACAGAACCATTTTAAATGTAGCTGAAAATAATAAAGCAAGTCTTGTAGTTAATGCCAAAATAATATATACAAAATAAGAATTTGCTAAGCACCATTACCCGGAGAAGCAAAATCAGGCGAAAGTTACCTAACTTTCTGTTTCTGCCCTGGCTCAGACTTTACCAGAAGCTAAACACAAGAAGAACCAAGACTCAATCTTCTCTTCCAACAATGGGTATATGACCACAAGACTGTCTTTAAAATCAGATATTGTGTCCTCAAATACAAAATACAGAAAATAATACCAGCTTTTATCTTAGAGTTTGGGGTGAGGATTCAAAAAATATATAAATATAACCCTATAACCTCTAAAGAGCTATGCCCATTATTATTATTTTCATTATTATTATTACTATTTTTTTTTTTTTGAGACGGACCCTCACTCTGTTGCTTAGGCTGGAGTGCAATGGTGCAGTCTTGGCTCCGCCTCCTGGGTTCAAGCGATTCTCGTGCCTTAGCCCCCCGAGTAGCTGGGATTACAGGAGTCTGCCACCATGCCTGGCTAATTTTTTGTGTTTTTAGTAGAAACAGGATTTCACCATATTGGCCAGGCTGGTCTTGAACTCCTGACCTCAGATGATCCACCCACCTCAGCCTCCCAAAGTGCTGAGCTTACAAGCTTGAGTAACTGAGCCCGGCCCATTATTCTTAATAGAAAATGTAAGCAGCATACTTTTATTCTCCCAGCTATATTGAGTACTGTACAAGTTGCTGAGACTATTCATGCATTCTCTCTTCTCTATGCTGTGAGCTGCTATAGCTTTCTCCATCTGCATCTAAACCTACTCTTACTTCAAAACTCAGCTCAGACAGGCGTTCTTTTAGGAATCCTTTCTTGACCTTCTCTGCCTATTCAGCATTGATTCAAGTTCCATATCTGTGCTCCTAAAATTCCCTGTTATCTCTCTATACGACTACTTTCACTATTTTGTAATTGCCTTTCTACTTGTTTTCCTACATTACTACAGTGGAAGTTCCTGAAAATAGGAACCCAATCTTACTTGTTTTTGTATATTTGATATGACAAGTATTTCAACAAAAGTTTGTTGGTTGCATTAATAAATGAATTAATACTATGTTTGTAAACCAATTTTTTAGGGATTACTATATACTACACACCCTTCCAAGCATTAGATGTAAATTATCTCATTTTATTTTCAAAAAGAACCCTCTAAGATAATAAGTATGACTACTACTGAGAGATTAGGTGTGAGAGATAACATATGAGAGAGTAACTAATGGCCAAAATCACACAGATGGTAAATGGTGAATCTGAGATTCCAAGTTCTCTTAGACATTATACTAACTGCCTCCAACCAGCCAACTCTTAATTTATACAGGTTCAGAAATTGTGTTTTATCAATTTTGCAAGAAACAATAAGTCCTGATTTACTAACAGGTATGACAGAATTTCATACAAAATTAATAAATGTTATTAATTTCTACTAAGGTATAGAAATGGTAAGTAGACCAGCCAGAATAGTATTTTCTGCATTTCATGATCTCATTTTTGAAAGGCTATTTAAGACATTAAACTTGTTCATTCAGTCAACAGATATTATTAAGCACCTATTATGTAGCAGGTGTTTGAGATAAAGCAGTAAACCAGATGAGAGAAAAAAACATTGTATGAAGTTTATAGTCTGGCTAACTCTTATTTTGCACTTACTATGTGTCAGGCACTGTTCTGAGTACTTTATATGCATTCATTTATGTAATATTCATAACAACTCTACGACATTTTTATAATTATTACCCTAATTTTACAGATATGGACACTGAGGTAAAAGGGGGTTTAGTAACTTGCCCAAGATTACAGCTTTGAGAGCTGGACTCAATGTTTGAACCAAAATTTCTGTACAATGAATTTGAAATTAGGCAAGAGAACTGTATGTTAGTGGATCACATTATGCAGTCCAAAGGCAGGATGCCATGGACTCTGCTACAGAAAAATGACTGCCAAGAGTACCAAATCACTGGCTCCTTCACTCACAGCGTTTTGTTCCCTGTGTTGTGCTGCAGATGCACTGATACAGACCAACTTGCCAGTCAACTGTCATATTCGTCCATCAAAATTATCTCATACCTTGAAAGGTGTAATACAATGAAGTCAGCTACATTTTCTTCATGTGAATTACTGGCTGAAATTAAGAGGGAGTCCACTTGTATATATTTCCAAGGGTGGAAGATCTAGTTTATGCTTCCTTATTTAAAATTTGGAACAGGCTCAATTTTATACTTTAAGAGTGTACAGGTGCCTAGTCTTTAACTACAGCTGTTGCCTAAACTGGATCTAGAAATAAGCTTTTATATTACCAAATCACTCACAGCACTGAATTTTGTCTTTTGAGATCAACGGTACATTGTTAGCACATGGTATCAGCAAAGGCACAGAAAAGTTTTTATTACAGGCTTTTCATTGGGTAATATTTAAATATAATTTATATTATATAAATATTACATAAATCATTGATATAGTCTTGTATGTATTTAAATACTATTTCATCAGTTATATGCATGCTGCATTCTACAATGAAATAGCACCATTACCTAGAGCTATTTTGTTTTTCAGCTCTCCTCAAAATTATACCTCCTCAATGATTGCAGTAACATTGTATCTGAATTGAAAATTTGAAACCTAAAATTTCAGTAGCACTTAAAATGAAATAGAAACAAAAATTGATTAAAGATGTCTCCTTGGAAAATTTCTCAAATATGTACTTATGTTTCTGTTCTGTTCGGGTTGCTCTCTGTGACTGTCTTTTTTTTTTTTTTTCTTAACATATGTTAGTCCCATTCAATTTCTCTCTCAGTCCTCCACTAACACTTCCTCTCAATTCCAACTTAATCTTCTATCTGCTTTCCCATTAACCTTTCATATACACACTTGCTACCTCCTCTTTACTTCCTATCTGGCCCATTCATCTCTCATTTATTTCCTAATATAATAGATGTGAGAGAGGAAACTCAATTCTCTATAAAACAAATACAAGAATTAAGGTCTCAGAGATTAGAACACAGTATAACTCAGTTGCACTACCTGAAAACAAACATATTCACATATCTTTTTTCTCAGATCTTTTTTCACCTTCTTTTCCTAAACCAATATTTTAACAAAAAAAGTCATGTACTAATTTTTAATTCTTCTTTGCTCCATCAACTGCAATTTCTGTAAACTGCCCTTGAAATCACCTGTTTGAAAGATTTAAGTATATCTGGAATTTATCGTTGTACCTCTAGCACCTACTAGAGTGGTTGCCACAAAGTAGTGTGTCCGGAATTGGTGGGTTCTTGGTCTCACTGACCTCAAGAATAAAGCCGCGGACCCTCGCGGTGAGTGTTACATTTCTAAAGGTGGCGTGTCCGGAGTTTGTTCCTTCTGATGTTCGGATGTGTTCAGAGTTTCTTCTTTCTGGTGGGTTCGTGGTCTCGCTGGCTCAGGAGTGAAGCTGCAGACCTTCGCAGTGAGTGTTACAGCTCTTAAGGGGGCACGTCTGGAGTTGTTCATTCCTCCCCGTGGGCTCGTGGTCTCGCTGGCTTCAGGAGTGAAGCTGCAGACCTTCACAGTGAGTGTTACAGCTCATAAAAGCAGTGTGGACCCAAAGAGTGAGCAGTAGCAAGATTTATTGCAAAGAGCCAAAGAACAAAGCTTCCACAGTGTGCAAAGGAACCTGAGTGGGTTGCCACTGCTGGCTCGGGCAGCCTGCTTTTATTCTCTTATCTGGCCCCACCCACGTCCTGCTGATTGGTGGAGCCGAGTGGTCTGTTTTGACAGGGTGCTGATTGGTGCATTTACAATCCTTGAGCTAGACACAAAGGTTCTCCAAGGCCCCACCAGAGCAGCTAGATACAGAGCGTGGATTGGTGCATTCACAGAACCTGAGCTAGACACAGGGTGCTGATTGGTGTGTTTACAATCCCTGAGTAGATATAAAGGTTCTCCACGTCTCCACCAGACTCAGGAGCCTAGCTGGCTTCACCCAGTGGATCCCGCACCGGGGCTGCAGTGGAGCTGCCTGCCAGTTGTGCTTGCACTCCTCAGCCCTTGCGTGGTCGATGGGACTGGGCACTGTGGAGCAGGGGGTGGCACTCGTCGGGGAGGCTCGGGCCGCATAGGAGCCCATGGAGCAGGTGGGAGGCTCAGGCATGGCAGACTGCAGGTCCTGAGCCCTGCCCCGTGGGAAGGCAGCTAAGGCCGGGTGAGAAATCGAGCGCAGCGCCGGTGGGCTGGCACTGCTGGGGGACCCAGTACACCCTCCGCAGCCGCTGGCCTGGGTGCTAAGCCCCTCATTGCCCAGGCAGGCAGGGCCGGCCGGCTGCTCTGAGTGAGGGGCCCGCCAAGCCCACGCCCACCTGGAACTCCAGCCGGCCGGCAAGCGCCGCACGCAGCCCCGGTTCCCGCTCGCGCCTCTCCCTCCACACGCCCTGCAAGCTGAGGGAGCCGGCTCCCGCCTTGGCCAGCCCAGAAAGGGGGGCTGAAGGGCTCCCCAAGTGCCACCAAAGTGGGAGCCCAGGCAGAGGAGGTGCCAAGAGTGAGCGAGGGCCGTGAGGACTGCCAGCATGCTGTCACCTCTCAGTAGGCCTTCGATGAGTGATGAACAGAACGGAAATAAGTAAGTTTAATACTTGATAGTCAAGTAAATGGTTAAATTAAAGGAGAAACTGCTGTTCATACTAGCTGGCATGAGAAGGACAGAGTTGGATGAGGGCAGGCAGTCAGTACTCACAACTTGACCCTGCTATCCAGCCCCTCACTCTTCTCTCGGATTATCTTTTCTCATAACACCTAGGCTATCTATAGTTACAGGCTCAAAGACTCCAGCAGCTGAGGCTGCAATGAGTTGCTTGGTTTTGACCCCTAAGTAAATGGTGACTCAAATCTAACATTCACCTAAAATAAAAATCTAAATTTAAAACTCTCTTTAATGATTTTGTTTTCCTATTATTCCTATCTCCTTGTAACAGATTTTGATGCACATTGTCTGAATTAAATCCTCACATACTCTCCATACAACTTGGACTCATGTGAAGTTAGAAGTTCAAGTAATGCTCCAGATCATGCAGAACAGTGGTTTTCAAAATGGACTTTTTTCAGGGGCTCCTTTCAGGGGTTTTGAGTTTCTCATCCCCTTCTCAACACTTTAGTCAGAGAAGATCTGATTTACTTTATACGTTTGACTTCAGTGTGCATTTTTATTCGCAGAAAGAAATCTGTTATAAATTGTGAAATCAACTAAGCTAATTCAACCCTACCATCTAAAAATGAATAAAATCAGAACTAGGAGCATCAATAATTGACAAGCTGGTAGCAGAACCAAAATTTGAACCACGAAAATAGCAATGAAGGTCCTTAATTCACCAGGAATAATTTTTTTGTGGTTTACTATATTTGAGAATGTAGAATGGTTGATAAAAAGTGTATATTGGACAATGTAGTAAAGAAATTATTCTACTATAAATTTTTGCATTACTCCGGGTAAATCTCATTCCAAAAGTTAATTAATTCAATTTTTGAATTAACATATACTAAAAAAAGAAAGACATGTAAGACGATATGTTTTACTTAGTTAATAAATAAACTACTTTCATATCAGAGAATAGAAATCCATATATGATGGAATGGAGGCATGTGGTCACAGCAGACAACACTGTCATGTGTCACTTCAGATACATTCTCAGAAATGCATTGTTAGGTGATTTTGTCATTGCACACACAGAATACACTGACACAAACCTAGATGTCATAGCCTATTACTCATAGGTTACAAATCTATATAGCATGTTATGGTACTGAATGCTGCAGACAATTGTAACATAGCAGTAAGCATTTGTGTATCTAAACATATCTACACCCAGAAAAGATACAGTAAAAATATGGTACTGGAGATAAAATATGGTGCATCCGTAAAGGGCATTTACCATGAATGAAGTTTGCAGGACTGAAAGTTGCTTTGGGAGAGTCAGTGAGTGAGTGGTGAGCGAATGTGGAGGCCTAGGACATTACTATACCTTACTGTAGACTTTATAAACCCTGTACACTTAGGGTACATCAAATTTATTTTTTAACTAGTTGCCCTATGATGTTACAATGGCTATGATGTCACTAAATGATATGAATTTTTCAACTCTCTTATAATCTTATGGGAGCACCATCATATATACTGTCCATTGTTGATCAAAATATTGTTGTATGGTGCAAGACGGTGCTTCTAAAGATACCCAAATCATATTAATGTTGGTGACTGATAAATACTCTGTGATAACACTCAGGAGTAAGTACAGATTGAGACAGGCGGCTTAACTCTTAGATTTCACTATGTTCAAGTCTAAAATACAATGGAGCATTCCAACAGGAAAAGCTTAAAGCAAAGAGACAGTCTTTGCATTTGCATTTGCTCACCAACAAAAATAAGGCCCTGACTCAAAGAAAATTGGTAGCATGGATAGGTCTTCGAATATTATGGATTTGTGGGCATTCTAAAGGACACATACCTTCAAGACCTACCCAATCGTCCTTACCCCTAAGCCATTACACCTGACAACTTCTTTATTAGTTGCTGTAACACGAATCATCTTCATTCCTTTTGAATCCACCATACAATAAAAAGACTTTATCCCCTAAGTTTAGCAATTTACTTGCCAACATAGTCCCAATATTTACTATAATTTGATGAGAAATGTGAGAACTTAATCAGATATAAAAACATTCTGTATGTGCTTATATGTGTTGTTCCTATATTTCTTTGTTTGTTTTTGTTTTTTCTATTAAGTTCCTTTTACCTGATAAATTTCCATTCTCTTCAGGATTAAGGTCTTCACATATTCATTATATTAAAGAAAAAAGCTCAAAATTAAGATTAAGAGGCATTTATTTTACTCACAGTAAGATTCACACTACATAACATTTTCCAAAACGTGTGGAATAAAGCAATCTGGGCTGTAGCACACAGTTTAGCCACGTTGTTAAGGGTTATCATCAGTACCTTAATAAGGAATTTATACAGTATCATCCATCATATATAAATATTATAGCAAACTCTAAGCAATTCTCAATACAGAATTCAGATTCAATTAATCTTAATATATATATTTACATATATAAAGCTTAAAGATAAAATGTACTTTAAATATTGTTAAAGATAGCTACCTGAGCTAACTCAATTTTGTTCCTCAGAAGGAGAATCAAGAGGAAAAATATAGAATAGCATGTCATAAAGAAAATGCTGAGTCGTCTAGTTATAGCACAGCATTAAATAAATGGTGAGGAAGCAGAAAAAAGTAATCTTTTGATTTTAAATTTTAATGTGCTCAATTACTAAAATTTTTTTTCATTTCCAATTTTACCAATACTCTGTTCTTTAAAAAAAAAAAAATCTGAAAATTTTGACATTGCCTGTAAATGGACTTAGAATGAGAGATCCTCCAGGTCACATGACTTGTTTTGTTTGTTTTCTTTTGTTTTGTTTTTTTCAACCTTTATTTTAAGCACATGTATTTAAGGTACATGTGCAGGTTTGTTACCCATGTAAGTTGCATGTTACAGGAGTTTGGTGTACAGATTATGTCACCAATGACATAATGAGCATATGGATAGTTTCTCAATACCCACCCTCCTCCTAGCCTTCACCCTCATGTAGGCCCAGTTGTCTGTTGTTACCTTCTTAGGGTCCATATGTGTACCATGTTTAGCTCCCACTTATAAGTGAGAACAATGCAGTATTTGGTTTTCTGTTCCTGTGTTAACTCGCTTAGGATAATGGCCTCTAGCTGCAAAAGATATGATTTCATTCTTTTTTAATGGTGGTGTAGTATTTCATGGTATATATGTACCACGTTTTCTTTATCCAGTCCACCATTGATGGGCACCTAGATTGACTCCAAGTTTTTGCTATTGTGAATAGTGCTACAATGAACATATGGGTCTATGTAGCTTTATGGTAGAATGATTTATTTTCCTTTGGTTATATATTCAGTAATGGGATTGTTGTGTCTAATGGTAGTTCTGTTTAAGTTCTTTGAGAAATTTCCAAACTGATTTCCACAGCAGCTGGACTAATTTACATTCCCATCAGCATTATGTAAGCATTCCCTTTTCTCCACAACCTCACCAGCATCTGTTACTTTTTGACTCTTTAAAAACAGCCATTCTGACTGGTGTGAGATGGTATCATACTGTGGTTTTGATTTGCGTTTCTCTAATGATTAGTGATACTGAGCATTTTTTATATGCTTTTGGCCATGTGTATGTCTTCTTTTGAAAAGTATCTGTTCACATCCTTTGCCCATTTTTTAATGGGGTTGTTTCGGTTTTGTCTGTTAATTTGTATAAATTACATATAAATTTTGATACTAGACTTTTGTCTGATGTCTAATTTGTAAATATTTTCTCCCATTCTGTAGGTGTTTACTCTGTTGATAGATACCTTTGTTGTGCAGAAGGTCTTTAGTTTAAGTCCCACTTGTCAATCTTTGTTTCTGTTTTGTTTACAATTGCTTTTGGAGTCTTTGTCACGAAATGTTTGCCAGGGCTATGTCCATAATGGCATTTCCTGGATTTTCTTCCAGAGTTTTTAAACTTTTAGGTTCTACATTTAAGTCTTTAATCACCATCTTTTTGTATATGGTGAAAGGTAGGGGTCCAATTTCCGTCTTCTGCCTATGGCTAGCCAGTTATCCCAGCAACCATTTATTGACCAGGGAGTCATTTACGCATTGCTTGTTATTGTTGACTTTGTTGGAGATCAGATAGTTGCAAGTACACAGATTTACTTCTTGGTTCTCTAACCTGTTCCATTGGTCTTGGTGTCTATTTTTGTAACAGTACCATGCTGTTTTGGTTACTGTAGTCTTAGAATATACTTTGAAGTTGGGTAGTGTGATACTTCCAGTTTTGTTCTTTTTGTTTAGGATTGCTCTGGTTATTCTAGATCTTTTTTGGTTTCCTATGAATTTTAGAGTAGCTTTTTCTAGTTCTAGAAATTGTGTTGGTGGCTTGATAGGAATAGCATTAAATATGTAGATTGCTTTGGGTAGTATGGCCATTTTAACAATAGTTGTTCTTCTTATCCATGAGCATGGAATGTTTTTCCATTTGTTTTTTTCATCTCTGATTTCTTTCTATAGTGTTTTGTAATTCTCTTTGTAGAGATCCATCACCTTCCTGATTAGTTATATTCCTAGGTATTTCATTCTTTTTATGGCTATTGTTCATGAGAGACTGCACTCTTGATTTGGCTCTCAGCTTCAACATTATTGGTGTATAAGAATGCTGCTGATTTTTTTACACTAATTTTGTATCCTAAAATTTTGCTGAAGTTGTTTATCAGATCCAGGAGACATTGGTCAGAGACTATGGGGTTTTCTAGGTACAGAATCATATTATCTGTGAAGTGAGATCGTTTGACATTCTCTCTTTCAATTCGGGTGCCTTAGATTTCTTTTTCTTGCCTGGTTGCTCTGGCTAGGGCTTCCAGTATTACTTTGAAAAGGAATGGTAAGGGCAGACATCCTTGTCATGGTCCATTTCTGAAGGGGAATGTTTCCAGCTTTTGCCCATTCAATATAGTGTTGGCTGTGGGTTTGTCATAGATGTGGGTTTGTCATAGATGTGGCTATTACTATTTTGAGATATGTTCCTATGATATTTAATTTGTTGAGGGTTTTTAACATTAAGGAATGTTGAATTTTATTGAAAGCCTTTTCTGCATGTATTGAGATGATCATATGGTTTTTGTCTTTATTTCTGTTTATGTGATGAATCACATTTATTGATTTGTGCAGATTAAACTAACCTACCATCCCAAGAATAAACCCTACTTGATCATTGTGGATAGCCTTTTGATGTGCTGCTAGATTCAGTTTGCTAGCATTTTGTTGAGGATTTTGCATTTAAGTTCATCGGGGATAGTGGCCTAAAGTCCTCTTTTTTTTTTTTTTTTTTTTTTTTTTTGTATTTTTGCCAGGTTTTGGTATCAGAATGATGCTGGCCTCATAGAATGAGTTAGGGAGGAGTCCCTCCTCCATAATTTTCTAAAATAGTTTCAGAAGGATTGCTACCAGCTCTTCTTGGTACACCTGGTAAAATTGGGCTGTGAATCCATCTGGTCCTGGCCTTTTGTGGTTGGGAGGTTTTTTAATAACTAAATTAATTACTACTTGTCATTTGGTATGTTCAAGGTTTCAATTTCTTCCTTATTCAATCTTTGGAGGTTGTCTATTTCCAGAAATTTATCCATTTCTTCTAGGTTTTTTAGTTTGTGTGCATAGGGGTGTTCATAATAGACTCTGAGGGTTGTTTGTATTTCTGCAGGGTCAACGGCAATGTCCGCTTTGTCATTTCTGATTGTGTTTACTTCAGTCTTCTCTCTTTTTTTGTGTGTATTAATTTAGATAGTACTCTGTCAATCATCTTCATTCTTTCAAAGAACAATCTTTCGATTCTGTTGATCTTTTGTATGGTTTCTCACATCTCAATTTTGTTCAGTTCAGCTCTGATTTTGGTTATGTCTTTTTTTCTGCTAACTTTGAGGTTGATATACTCTTGTTTTTCTAGTTCCCCTAAGAATGATGTTAGGTTGTTAATTCGAGATCTTTCTAACTTTTTGATGTGAGTGTTTAGCACTATAAACTTTCCACTTAACATTCCTTTACCTGTGTCCCAGAGAGTCTTGTATTTTGTATCTTTGTTTTCATTAGTTTCAAAGAATTTCTTGATTTTGTCTTAATTTGTTAAACCAAAAGTCATTCAGTAGCAGATTGTTTAATTTCCATGTAACTATACTTTTTTTGAGATCTTGATTTCTATTTTTATTGTGCTGTGGTTCGAGAGTGTGGTGGGTATGATTTCTGTTTTTCTGAATTTGTTGAATTCTCTGCGGTCAAGATCTCTATTCATCCCAAGAAAATATTTTTACATCATCAAATTATTTGTTTTGTGCACTTTGCCCAGTGAAAGCTACAGCATACTTTTAAAATTATCTGTCCTGAACCATCTCAACTTTTTCCTCGTAACACCAACGTAAATCTAAAAACAGATTAATAAAGTCTACCTTCTAGGAAGAAATCTCAATTAAAACTGAAGATAAGTTACTATCAAAACCATTCTGATTAAACATGAAATTCACATAACTTCCTTTTCTTACGTCTTCTAGCTCATTGAAAGGGAAGAAGGTATTCTGAAAATATTAAGGAGGACATAAATTGATTAGATGTGGAGTCTGAAGAATGAATTATTTCAGATGATTCTCAAATATCTGCCCTGAATAATTGGGGGAATGTAATTTCTGTCATGAATAAAGACCAATGACATTCTGATTCGATTTCCATTCTAGAAAAGTCAAAGCTATAGGGACATAGAACAGATCAGCGGTTGCCAGGGGCTAGAGGTGGAAGAAGAGGTTTGATATAAAGGGCAGCATGAGGTAATCTTTAGAAATAATGAAACTATTCTATATATTGATTGTGGTGGTGTTTGCATGTTTCTATGTAATGGTCAAAACACATACAATTATACATTAAAAAGAGTAAATTGTACTATATGTAAAAGAAAACTGAAATAAAATAAAGTAAAAATAAGCAGTGCTTGGTAATGCATTATTTTAAGTGGAGGTATATCTTCAGAATTAGATGAATGTCAGAATTATTACAGAGGAAAATAAATAATGAATAGAGCACTGGAATAGAAATTAAACTAGAGCAGAGAAAATAAGATTGTTGCAGACTAGAAACAAGGAGAAAGTAAAAATATTAATTTAAAAGTGAAAGACATATAGTAAAGATGATATCACCTAGCACCTCCCCACGTGTCTTGTGTTTGAAAATTACTTCTGCTTTTCTACTTTTATACTTCATCAAAAAGTCATTTCCAGAGAGCGGCTGGTCTCATTTGGTCTTGCTCTGATTATCTGGTTAGCAGAATTTTCACTGTTGAGTATAGAAAGACATACGTGAGAAATGTAATCTAAGGAAGACAGCTCAGACAAATTTGATAGGTTATACAGTTTAGAAAAAGAAATAACATTTACTTCATTCTGGTCTTCCACTCTACTGAGTGAATCAGCCTTGCTGAATTTGTTTGTTAAAGTACCTAGACCTGTAACAACCAAATCAAGAGGGAAACTATGGTCTTGGAGCACATCCCCTGTACATATACCACCATCAGTGAGAGTTAGAAAACTGACCCTGTGCTTTCTCCTCTGCAGGACTCAAACACTCTACTTCCCACTCCCACTCTCTTCTCCCCTTGGCAGCCACAGCCTTGCTATTACTGCCTTTGGAATATCAGGACTAATGGGATTATATCCCTTTTTCCGTACTAGTTGAGAACTAATCCTAATTTAGCTCTGGTCTGTCTCTTCTGAGCAAACACCTTTCTCCATTTCTTGCCTCTGGTTTTATGACAAAACTCTTCGAAGGAATCTATGCATAGCAGTACTGTTTAGTTTTGTTTTGTTTTGTTTTGTTTTATTTCTTCCTATTCTCTCTTAAATCCACTAAGTTAATTTCTACCACCACCACTGCAAAGAAGCCATTATCAACTTCAGCAATGTATTAGTCAAGGTTCTCTGGAGGAACAGAACTAATGGAATATATATAGGGGAGTCTATTAAGTATTAACTCACACTATCACAAGGTCCCACAATAGGCCATCTGCAGGCTGAGGAGCTAGGAGAGCCAGTCCTAGTTCCAAAACTGAAGAACTTGGAGTCCTATGTTCGAGGGCAGGAAGCATCCAGCACAGGAGGAAGATGTAGGCTGGGAGGCTAAGCCAGTCTGTCTTTTTACATTTTTCTGCCTGCTTATATTCTAGCCACACTGACAGGTGATTAGATTGTGCCCACCCAGATTAAGGAAGGGTGGGTCTGCCTTTTCCAGCCCACTAACTCAAATGTCAGTCTCTTTGGCAACACCCTCACAGACACACCCAGGATCAATGCTTTATCCTTTAATCCAGTCAAGTTGACACTATTAACCATCACAAGCAATGACCTTCATTTTACTAAATCCTATAGTCACTCCTAAGACTTCACCCTATTTTATCAGCCAACAATAATTGACATAGTTAATTATTCTCTCCTCAAATTTGGTTTTTAAATATAGCTTCCGAAACATCACACCCATGTGGATTTCCTCCTACCTTTTTGTCCACTCCCTGTCAAAGTCTTCATCTCTGATTTCTAAATTTTGGAATGTTCTGGGGCTCAGTCCTTGAACTGATCCTCTATTCAGTCATTATACTGATAGTGTCATCTGTTTTACAGCTTCTGATAACATATGTTTATACGGACAACTTGTAAATTTATACCTTTTACCTGGATTCCCCATGAATGATAAGCTCATATTTTCAAGAACCTTGACATCTTTACTTAGTTGTTTAATTATACCTCAAGCTTAACACATTTAAAACTCATCTATGATAGTCTCCTACAACTGTTCCTCCTGCTGTCTTCCCATCTTAGTTAATGGCAACTACACTCTTCCAGTTAAAAATCTTGTTGTCATTCTTGACAAATCTTTCTCTCAACTCCATATCTAGTCTGACAACAAATCCTGTGGTCCTGAATTCCAAAAATGTTCAGAATTTTATCACATCTCAACTTCATCACTGTTAACTTAGTTCAAACCACCAGTATCACTTGCCAGTATTATGTCAGTTAGACTTCTACAAGTCTTCCTGTTTCAGTGATATCATCCTTCAGTAGATTCTCATTTAGCACCACAGTAGTCCTTTTAAAATCTAATCCATATCATGTCACTCCCCTGCCAAAATTCTCCAACGAATTTTCATCTCAGAATAAAAGCCAGTCTTAAAATTGTCTTCAGGCCCTAAATAATCTGGGAGCCATTACCTGACCAAATGTGTCAGCTCCTACACTTTCCCTCATTCACACGGCTATGGTCACCAAATTCCTTGCTGTTTCTTTTATAGTCTAGACCTGCTTTGCATATGCTGCTGAGTTTATACATTCTGTTTCATCACTGGAGTTTTTCCCACAGTCTGATGGTTAGTTTCCTCACTTCATTTGGATCTTCATTCAAGTCACTTTTTCAATGCAGTCTTCTTTGGCTACTCAAGCTAAAATTTAAGCAAACGATCTTGTTTCATCGGTTCTCTCGGCTCTATGTTTTTCCCTTAGCTTTTATATTTGGCATCATTATATGGTTTATTGTCCATCTCTCACAGCAGAATTTAAAATTCATATGAATAGATTTATTTTTAGTCTTTATTCATTGCTGTACTACCAGGACCCAAGACAGACAGTTCTTGGCACGTAATACCACTCAAGAAACATTGATTGAATGAATGAATAAATGTGTGAATAAACTTGGTATCCAGTTTACAGATAAATAAGTATGACATTTTATTCTAATAATGATTTTATAAAAAAGCTTTAAAAAATGGTTCATTATTATTGAAATCTTTTAAGCAGTTACTAGGTGTGGCAGATAGAAAATTAGGACTTTAGAAAGTCAGAAACTAGGGCTGTACACATGTATATATGGGCTTTCACGAAGAGAAAAAACCCAAATCTCAATGCTTTAACCTCAGAAATTTATTTCTCACTCATGCAAATCCAATGTGGGTCAGTGGAGGTTCTTGAATACTCATTGGCTCAGGAATCCAGGCTGCCTTCACTCTAGGATGTAATCATCTCACATGAGGCTTTCATGATTTTCATGGCTCTTAGAACCTGAGAAGAGACAACATGGAGTTTCCTAACCAGATCTTAAATTCCTCAACCTGTAAGTGACAGATATCACATTTCATTGGCTAGAGCTAGTCTTAGACCTTTGCCTTGCTGCCAGGATAAGGAGAGTTCATTAGTTAAAATATACCCATGAATAAAATAATATGTAAACTTCAAATGTCATATGTTCAGGAAAGAATCTATAAGAAAAAAATTTCAAACTATACCAGGGAGTATAAGGAAGTAAACATTGAATTTAAAAGAACATAATTACTGCAGTATATCAGTGGGGAGTAAAATTTTCAATTGGACCTTCAAGATGAAGTAAAAATGTGCTATGTGAAGAAACAATTTAAAAATTATTCCAAACAGAATTACTTTAATATTCTACTTTATTTGGCTTTTATGCTAGCCAAGTTACATTTTAATGTTTCTGACAAATGGTTAGAGACACTGAGCATGATTGAAAATGTAATAATCTTATTTGTTTGTTCCTCCTAGATTAACAAATTGTTAATAGATTATGAATATTCGTTTTAAATATATGGGTATAGCTCCAAATGTAGATATATACAAGTTTCTCTAAATTTTAAGAACTCTTCTTAACATATTCTCTATAAATATGCATAAGCCTGGGCAACATAGCAAGACCTCATCACTACAAAAAAATTTAAAAAGTTAGCCAGACATGATGGTGTGCCCTTGTAGTCCTAGCTACTCAGGACGCTAAGGTGAGAAAATTGCTTGAGCCCAGAAGGTCGAGGTTGCAGTGAGCTGTGATCGCACCAGCGCACTACAGCCTGGACGAGAGGATAAGACCTTGTCTAAAATTAAATTAAATTAAATATATGCATAAAATCTGCAATTATTGGCAATAATATCTTAAAAAAAGAGTTGGAGATTCTTATGATGAAAATAATTTAACTGTTATAATAACAATAACAACTAGTATTATGTGAAATTTAGCTAGGACATAATAATTTTATTCCCCATAAAATGTTTATTGCCAAATTGGCATATAAAGTTGTTAAAGTTATTCAAATTGGATACAACTGGTAAATCTGAATCTAAATTTCCCATTGTATCATGTGAGGCTAAATTATCAATATATGCCATGCTATAATGAATAAGGATCCATCCCAGAGCACATCCAGAAATTTCATTATAAGTCAATCTGAATTATAATGTATTTTTATGGCATATCAAAATAATAGACTTACAGAAAGTGTTCTATATAGTTGAAAAATGCAGAGAAAAATATGTAACCATTCACTTCATTTCATTTTTAACTGTTTCTCATAATGTTTAAAAATTTCTCAAGTATTAAAATATTATTGTCCTCTTAATTGCAAATTATCAAGTAAGGATTTTAATATAATTATTTTAGTGTAGGATAGGCACTCATTATCCTACTCTACACATTTCCACAGACGTGAAAAAAATTTTGCTTTGCTTCCCAGAATAAAAAAAATTATTACAGAAACATTTTCAGTTCTTCTGTCTTGCCCATCAATGTATATGTTTTTATCTATAATTAGGATTAGAGCAGAAATTAGAGTTAAGAGAAGGCTCTCTGTCAGTCTTCCATTTCTAAACGCTGATTTTAGATTGGCTTTAAATCTTAATCATTTACAGGAACTTAGGCCAGATGTCTATATACAAATCATCAATAGAAAGTTATATTGTTATTGTTAATTACTAATATGTTAATAAAGTAAGGTCTTCTTTCTAATGAACATGGAGAAAGAATATGTTTTACCACTTTAAATTTTGTTTTTAGGCCAAGTGCAGTGGCTCATGCCTGTAATCCCAGCACTTTTGGAGGTCGAGGCAGGGGGATCACCTGAGGTCAGGAGTTCAAGACCAGCCTGGTCAACATGGTGAACTCCTGTCTCTACTAAAAATACACAAATTAGCTGGGCAAGGTGACCCGTGCCTGCAATCCCAGCTACTTGGGAGGCTGAGGCATGAGAATTGCTTGAACCCAGAGGCAGAGGTAGCAGTGAGCCAATATCACTCTACTATAGTCCAGCCTGGGACACAAGAGCAAAAAAAAAAAAAATGATTTTGGTAATCTTACATACTACCATGAAACATATTACATATGTCTTAAAGTGATTTTTGTTGCAAAGAACATGCATATTTTCTGTAAAGTTATTTTCCTGTCTAAGATCACACTCAAATTGTCCCTATGAAAATAAAGTGTTCATTATAACATGTGAAAAGTAGGTTAGATTTGCATTTCACTGATCATTACTGATGCTGAGCATTTTTTCATGTCTTTTGACCATTTGTATATCTTCTTTTGAGAATTGTCTATTCATGTCCTTAATCCACTTTTTGATGGTATTTTTTTCTTGATAATTTGTTTGAGTTTGTTGTAGATCTAATCCTTGGTCAGATGTATAGATTGTGAAGATTTTCTCCCACTCTGGGTGTTGCCTTTTTACTATGTTGACTGCTCCTTTTGCCGTGCAAAAGCTCTTTAGTTTAATTAAGTCCCAGCTAGTTATCTTTATTTTTATTGCATTTGCTTTTGGGCTCTTGGTCATGAAATCCTTGCCAAAGCCAATGTCTAGACGGGTCTAGAAGAGTTTTTCTGATGTTATCTTCTAAAATTTTTATAGTTTCAGGTCTTAGATTTAAGTCCTTGATCCATCTTGAGTTGATTTTTGTATAAGGTGGGAGATGAGGATCTAGTTTTATTTTCCTACATGTGACTTTCCAATTATCCCAGCACCATTTTTTGAATAGGATGTCTTTTCCCCACTTTATGTAAGTATTTGGGTGCAGTATCACCTTACTCCTGCAAGAATGGCTGTAATAACAAAAACTAAAAATAATAGGTGTTAGTGTGGATGTGGTGAACAGGGAACACTTCTACACTGCTGGTGGGAATGTAAACTAGTACAACCACTATGGAAAACAGTGTGGAGAGTACTTAAAGAACTAAAAGTAGAACTACCATTTGTTCCAGCAATCCCACTACTGGGTATCTACCCAGAGGAAAATAAGTCATTATGCAAAAAAGATACTTGCACAAGCATGTTTATAGCAGCACAGTTCACAATTGCAAAAACGTGCAACCAACCCAAATTCCCATCAATCAATGAGTAGATAAAGAAACTGTGATATATATAGATATATACATGTGTATGTTATATATAGTATATATAATATATATGTTTATATATGTTATATATAGTATATATAGGTGTGTATATGTATGTTATATATAGTATATATAGGTGTGTATATATATGTTATATATAGTATATATATATGGAACACTACTCAGCCATAAAAAGGAGTGAACTAATGGCATTCACAACAGCCTGGATGAGATTGGAGACTATTATACTAAGTGAAGATAGAAAACCAAATGTCATATGTTCTCACTCATAAGTGGGAGCTAAGCTATGAGGATGAAAGGCATAAAAATGACACAATAGACTTTGAGGACTCAGGGGGAAAGAGTGGGAAGGGGGTGAGGGATAAAACACTACAAGTAGTGTGCAGTGTATGCTGCTTGGGTGATGGGTGCACCAAAATCTCACAAATCACCACTAAAGAACTTACTCATGTAACCAAACACTACCTGCTCCTCAGTAACCTATGGAAATAAAAAAAATTTAAAAAAATAGGATAAACAGTCTTTTAACCTGTTTAGTCAAGAGGTCACAATAAATCCTTCTGAATATTATATTTAAATGTCTAGATTTCAGAGAAAAAGTTGAATAGACATTCTAACTTACCTTTCTGCTAACTAATCCATACTACATTTCTCCAGTTGATTATCAGGTATTTGTATTATTTTGAAGAACATGTGTGTTCAGTATAATAGATACTCTTTCAGTAAATTTAAAATGAAAAATAAATAATATTCTTTGTGTTGGTTACTCAAGATTAGATTTAAAATATCTGAGCATTGGAATCATGCATTCATATAATTTATCTTCTAGTGCTACCTTTTTCCTCCGAATGAATTTAGTAACAAAGTTCTCTTGCTTCTTTTTTAATAATACATCTTTAAGGTTGAGTGCTGTGTTCATGCCTGTAATTCCAGCATTTGGGGAGGCTGAGGCAGGCAGATCCTTTGAGCCCAGGAGTTTAAGACCATCTTGGGCAACATAGTGAGACCCTATCTCTACAAACTTTTTGAAAAATTAGCTGAGTGTGGTGGTACACACCTGTAACCCAACTACTCAGGAGGCTGAGGCAGGAGAATCACTTGAGATTGGGAAGTCAAGGCTGCTGTGAGCCATGATCATGCCACTGCACTCCAGCCTGGGTGATAGAGCGAGGCCTTGTCTCAAATAATAATAATAATAATAGCAACAATGTCTGTTTGGTTTGATGCACTCTTTCTTTTATTTTTGAGTTTCAGCACCAATCTTTTCTTACTGGAACACTATAATCTGCAAAATGGACCTCAGATACTCTAAGTGTGATAATCATGCTAAAACACCCTGTTACTCTTCTTTTTAATATCCCTTACTGGCTCCTCATGGCCTTCATTCTTGAAAGTAGGAAGGCCTTTCACTTTTTGAGGTTGGTTTTGAAACTCTCATAACCTTCTGGAAAGCTAAGAGGACTCATAGTGAGTCCTCATACAAAGGAATATGTGTGACTAGTTAGTATTTATTCTAAACTCCAGACTCTAGAATCAAGGAATTAAGAAAAACAAAACTTTTATTTTCTGAGTTATATTATATAGTTTAACTCACCTGAGTAGAAAATAGATGAATTAAGGAAAATAATCTGGAAATAAAAATGCCTATATTTTGCTTTTATTATTCACCTGTGGTTCTTCCAAGAATATTCTGTATAGTTTTAGGGAAAGAGATCCCAACATCTCTAACTTCTCTTCCAAATCTTATATTGTATAAAGTAGTAATTATATGAATGTTACATCCTTATATTTTAGTTAGTTAGACCTCAAAATTGTGTATTTTAAATGATACCTAAGATATGGAAAAAGTAATATAAAAGGATCTTAAATTGATTATCCTCAAGAAGTTTGTAATCTTTCTAAGGTATATGCCGCAATAAAGAAACAATTCAAGGTAGAAGAGAATCAAGTCCTTGACTGTGAGGAAGACTACTCTTAGAGCTAAGATAGAATTGCATGCAAGGCCTCCAGGAAGAAACGCAACCTCAGTCCTCGAAGGATGCCTGGGCTACAGATCATTGAGGAAAATGGAACCAGGGTTGTGGCAGGTGGAAAGAAGCAAAGGCACAATGTTGTAATGTTGTAATGATCATTAGAAGACCTGACTAATCAGAGAGGAGTCAGGCTTCTGTGTAGTGGGTAATAAATTTGAGTGGTGTGATGCTTAATTTTATATCAGTTTAACTGGGGCATAGGATGCCTAGCTATTTTGTTAAACATTTCTGGGTGTGTCTTTTTTTTTTTTTTTTTGAGATGGAGTCTCGCACTGTCTCCTAGGCTGGAGTGCAGGGGCACAATCTTGGCTAACTGCAACCTCCGCCTCCCGGATTCAAGCGATTGTCCTGCTTCAGTCTCCCGAGTAGCTGGGATTACAGGCACCTGGCACCACACTCAGCTAATTTTTTGTATTTTTAGTAGAGATGGGGTTTCACTATGTTGGCCAGGCTGGTCTTGAACTCCTGACCTTGTGATCCGCCTGCTTTGGCCTCCCAAAGTGCTGGGATGGGTGTGTCTTTGAAGGAGTTTCTGGATGAGATTAGCATTTAAATCAGTAGTAATCAGCTGAATGAAGAAGATCTGCTCTCATTAATGTGAGTGATATGATCCCATTCATTGAGGTCCAAATTAACACAAAGACATAAAGGAAGAGAAAATTCACACTCTCTTTGTGCCTGACTGTTGAACTGGGACATTAGTTTTCTCCTACACTCTGAGACTGCCACCAGCTCTCCTGGTTCTCAGGACTTTGAACTCAGACTGGAATTTACATCTCTGGCTCTCACAGGTCTCCAGCTTACTGTCTGCAGATCCTAGGAACTTCTCAACCTCCATAATTGTGTGAGTTAATTCCTTATAATAAATTAATATAAATGGGATATGTGGGGGATGTGTGTGTGTGTGCGCGCGTGCATTGGTTTTCTTTCTCTGAAAAACCCCAATACAAGTGCAGAGGTGGAGCTAAGATTGATACAAATGATACTGTTGATATGAATGAGATGAAGACATGTATAATCAAACTAAAGTGAGGAAGATTATGCTGAGAAGACTTTCGGAGAAAAATCAAGAGTTAAAAGCACATTAGTGGTGGCAAGAATTTTATTAAAAATGAGAAATAAATGAAACCCTGAAAACAGTAGAGCCATCCAAATGAAAATGATTTTTTATCAGTAGCAGATCAGCTGTGTGATGTTTCTGTGTATTCTCCAGATCAACAGTTCTTTCAATGTACACATGTAATTAATTTATCTGTTTTGTACAACTTATCCTTGCCAATGTTTATTTTAGACTGTAAACCTAAAATAGAATAGGGTTTATGGTATTTAACCTGTTGTACGTATGAAATGAGTACACAGAACATTTTTATGTGAGTATGTAAAATTCTGAAACATGAAATTTTGAAATAGTTCAGGAATTTTTCTCATATTCAGAGTATATATCTGTTTATTTACTCAGTAATATTTACCAGACCTAACTTCCCTGTTACCATTTTTTGCCCCCACAGTCAAAATAACAAGTAGGGAAGCAGCAAAGCAGTGAGGCTATATAAATAAAATTAATTGTGAGTCAGGATCTGGGTGCTGGGTGAACAATTAGGCACTTAAGTGGCATATGCCGAATGAAAACAAGAGACCTCATATGTTTCAGATTTTCATGGGTCAAACAATTTCACCTGTGAATTCATCAGAAAGGCCATTAAGGTATTTATAAATAGTTTCAATTCAGCTTACATATTATAATAATTTGACAAAAAATTAATAAGATCTTTGTAAAATAATAAAGTAAATAAATAGCAATCAGAATTGTAGGAGTTTGACTAGACTATCTGGAAGTTGCTTCTCCTAGAGTTTCTCTGCCTGCACTTCCAATTTTATTTCAAAGTTATCCAACAGGTATAAGGATCAAAGAATAGTATCCATATGTCTGGATCATAGGAGATCCTGTATTTGAACTCCAGAGAAGCACACATGTATTTACACTTTCTGTATTTTATGGAGATATCTTATCCAGACACTCTGTAATAAGCTATTAATATGTCTCTCATTAGGACATAAGCATAACTGTATATATAATTACCATATTGATCATTTTAAGTTGGATATGTTTGAATTTAGGGAGCATTAATCTATACAATACAAACTATTGTTAGATATAAAGTATAACTGAAAAATTAAATAATTTTTAAAACAGCATAATTTGTATTAAAAAGGGTAAAAGTATCATATACTTATGAAACAAATCATGTATTAAAATCAGCTTTCCCCATTTAACCTGCAAATATTCTATTATAACTCTTAATCAATAAACAAAACTCTTTGCAACTGGGTGTTTTACCTCCATCTTTAGTAGTTTCATTTATTAAACATGCATTCAGTAACGACTACATGCCAGTACTATTAAATTTTTTTTTATTTTATTATTATGCCTCTCTAACATCCATCCTCTCCTTTTCTGGTAACAGTAAACCAATTATCTTTAGGACTCATCTTTCTCCTATTTTTGACCTATTGTTAATAACTGTTTCCTCAAACTCTCGTTTTTAAATTGTAACTATTAATCTGTGTTAGTAATTTCTTTATTTTCATTATTTTGCCTCTATATTTTCCTCATAGCACTATTATTAAAAAGTGTTGTTGTTCATCTTTGTGCATTTAAAAATAATGGGGGCTAGGCATGGTGGCCCACGCCTGTAATCCCAGCACTTTGGGAGGCCAAGCAGGGCAAAGAACCTGAGGTCAGGAGTTGGAGACCAGCCTGGTTAACACGCAGAAAACCCATCTCTACTAAAAATACCAAATTAGCTGGGCGTGGTGGTGCATGTCTGTAATCTCAGCTACTCAGGAGGCTGAGGCAGGAAAATTGCTTGAACCTAGGAGGCAGAAGTTGCAGTGAGTTGAGATCACACCACTGCATTCCAGCCTGGGTGACAGAACAAGACTCTGTCTCAAAAATAAATAAAAATAACAGGGAACAATTATGTCAGTATTTTTAGAAATCAAAGAGATTCAAAGATTCTCAATGTAAATTTTAATAATGAAAGAGAGCACACACGGAGCACAGCAGAGACTAGATATATTCATGAGAGGAAAAAAAAGGAAAATATAACCTAGACGTTGCCTGTTTAGTGAGTGAAACCAGGTTTAATCCATTAATTCTCATTCAACTCAGGGGAGTTTAAATGTTTTCAATAATGGTTGGAATGAAAGAAAATAGGAGATTTGGTGAAGTGGAAAAAAAATTGCCAACTACCACTCAAGCTACAAATAGTTGTCTTCATGCCTTTTACTCTTTTTAAGAAACATTTTGAAAAGTCCAAATTACTCAAAACTCTATCCACCTTGGAAATGATCAAGTAGAGGTCAATTTGCCCAGACCATGTAACAATCTAAAGAAAGTTTGGAAGCTGTCTTTGAGCACAGTAAAAGGGAATCAGAGAGAAATCTGGGATAGAATAGCTTTAATACAGGCCACGTGGAATGGAGGGAGAGCTGTTTCAGAAAAAATTGAGAAGTTATTACAATTTCTTTGCATTTAGTGTTTTTTGTGTGATCTCTGACCTCTACTTTACCCAACATACCTTTCTGGAGGGCTTAATAAATTTAAAAAAAAAATCCACCAAATGCTGGAAAAAGCAAAGACAAAATATATAGATAACCTATCTAAAAGAGCCTAAAATTGAAAAATGGGGCTTCCATCCTATTTATTCATTGATTCAGTGATTAAATACCTAGTTGCTAAAGATTCAGAAATAAAGGAAGATGTATTTTAAGGTTCTTACCATGAGAAAATTCAATTAGTAAGAGCCCTCCAGGGGTAAAAAGGTATATAAAAGAAAAAGAAAGTTTTAGAGATAAGACAATATACTAGAGAGTGATCGTAGATGGAACCAGCATTTCTGTCCAGTGGGAGGAGAATGATCAATTAAGGTGCCGAATTTAGTAAGGCAGTTATGAAATAACATGGATGCTTAAGCAACAGCAGCTTGGGGCTTTGTAAAAATAAAGCAATTGTCAGCTGTCTTCAAACTGGAATCCGTGTGACAATATAACTGATCCTTATTAGCACCTATTTTGAAGAAAAGGGAAAAAAATCCATTTTAAGTTTCAAATCTATAATTGCCACAAAATTTTTATTTTCTAACTAGGAATTTAAAAAAAAAAATAGACTTCTTCAATTTCCTGTTAACCATGTGTTTATTTACACATCCTACAAGAACTTGATAAAAGAAATAAATACAAATCAATGACGGAAAATAGAAACAAAACCTTGACCTAATATAAACGGTTTAATTAAAGATAATTTATTGAAGCGACTACTTACATATGTGAGAGCACACTTAAGGGGACAATAATGAATGGTGAACACCCAGAGACCAGAACAGTGAGATGTTATTACCAACTATAACCCAAAGGGCAAGAAAAAGGAATGTGTCCTCAGGAGTTTGGAAAGGACTGGAGACATGAAAAGGAGCCTTTGGACAGCACTTGTGACCATTGTGAAATGCAGTCCTTGCAGAAATCCCAGCCAGTCAGAGACAGTGTGAAATAACTACCCGCATCTTGCTCATTGTCTGCTCATTCCTCATGTCAGCACTTCCCATTAGCCAAACCCAACCAGAAGCCGGAATGCAAGGGAGTTTGCTTGCTGCAATGAATAGAAGGCAGCCTCTTGTGTTGTAGAGAAAAGTAAAGAAAGACGGAAAACTGATCTGGGAATACAAAGAGTGACAGAGATTAGCCAACACGCAAGGAATAACAGACTTCAGCTTCAGCTTTCTTTCATCTGTGAATCTGTACTCTTTCATATTGGCTAGACTGAACTACATTTCCCAGAATTTCATTTTGCATTTGTTTCCAGTTAGAATGGGCCATGAGAGAATTCTTTGGGAAGATACAGAGAACAGATATCACTTTATATGCCTACTATGTGGCCATTATACTGGGTAAAGCATAAATAAGGTTACAGAAATTAAACTTGCCATTTGGAAAATAGGGTACCCCACAGCAATTCAATCCCTGCTGGATAGGAACCCAGGAGGTGGAGGTTGCAGTGAGCTGCGATCACGCCACTGCACTCCAGCCTGGGTAACAGAGCAAGACTCCATCTCAAAAAAACATAAATAATGGGGAACAATTATGTCAATGGTTTTTAGAAATCAAAGAGACTCAAAGATTCTCATAATCTAATTTTAATAATGAAAGAGAGCACACATGGAGCACAGCAGAGAGTAAGTATATTCATTAGAGAATAAACAAAGGAAAACATAACCTAGATGTTGCCTGTTTAGTGAGTGAAGCCAAATTTAATCCACTATTTCTCATCCAACTCAAGGGAGTTTAAGTGTTTTAAATAATAGTTGGAATGAAAGAAACTCCATTCCTCACCAGTGGAGAAAATTCCTTGGCTCTTCTATCAGCTACTTGACTGTAGTTGGCGTTACAGCTTAGGTCCCTCTTAGAGACTGCACTGCTTTTATAGCACTCTTTCTGCTTATGCAGACTGGGGATCCTTTAGAGGTGACCTGATCACAGCTTCTGTTAACTAAGCTTGTGGTTTCTCTAATAATCTAATTGCCTCAGTAACTTAATAGAAATTCAGTCCCCTTGCTTCTGATCACTTGTATATTTAAGTAAACACAAACCATATTCTCTCAAGATATAGTTTATAAATCTGGTAAGTCAGATATTTAATTTTTGGTCTCTGATCTGTGCCATCTGCCTCTCTTGTGAAACAACAGGCTTGGGTGAGAAGTCAACCCCACTCATATCATCTTTGGACTCTGTTGGCACCTATCACAGGCTGAGAAATCTGCTTCCTTCAGTTGGTAAAAAAAGAATCAGTAGACTTTGTTTCTTTTTTAAATTTGAGATCCCAAACTATCCAACTCTCAGTCAACTTACATTGCAAGCTGTAAGCAGAGAGAACTTGGCAAGTAGGCTGACCTATCTTCACTTTCTCTATATAAAAATGTTAAGAAAACACATTCTTAATATCTTCTAGAGCTCATGTAGCTCATTGTTTGTCTTCCAATGTATGGCAGGCAACAGTTTATCACGTATTATTCCCTGGTATAATCTTATGCCAACATTTCAGCTTCTAACATTTGTGCCCTCACTCCTGTATTATTTCCAATAAACCAAAGCCATATATTTGTAGCTCTATCCCATATAGCACCCACTTCTGAAATACAAAGGGAAATTTACCAAAAAACACATCTAAAAGAATGTAAAGTTGCTTTTCAGAAGCAAGACTCAGAAATAGAAAAATCTAGTTGTGATTTTTTTTACCTCAAATAAAACATTAAATAAAATAGTATACCTCTATATATAAATTCAGCCTAACAGGGGCCAACACAGCCCCAAAGATCAGACTTCAATGTATATAAGAATATAAATTTTGTCCAAACTTGTAAGACTGATTGTAGTGATGATAGACAATGGTAGTGTTGTCTAGGGGAGTGGTTCGCAATTGGGATCTCCCCCTGCAGTGGTCATTTGGCAATGTCTGTAGACATTTTTGTTGGTAATGACTGGGAGTGAGGATGTGCTACTGGTATCCACTGAATGAAAGTCAGAAACTCTGCTAAATGTTCCATAATGCACAGGAGAGTTGCCTCCCCACCATGCCCACAGCAAAGTATTATCCAGTCAAAATGTCAATTAGTGCTGAGGGTGACAAATTCTAGTCTAGACCCCTCGATAAAAAAGACTAAACCTGTGGGTAGGAGCTATAAAACCATAAACATGGCACCCCTAACCTCCACACTGAGCCAACAGAGGGTGAATATCTTGGGACAGCAGGACATACAAATAGAAGGTCTGATTCGGGCAATAGAACCCTTAGCATGGAAGTAGAAGAAGTAGAGACGCTTCTGTATCATTTGGAGGGATTCATATGGCTGCCTATATCGCTGGCCTTGTAAGCCTTGTGGACATCACAAATAATACTGGTCCCAGAATCTGCCAAAGTTTCCTTCAACATTAATATATTAATTGGTTTGATTAGATGAAGGGCATTGAATTAACATAAAATTCCATCAGTTCAACATAGAAAAAAAAAAAAACACTCCAAGCATGTGCTCCACCAATAGTAGATCAGTTACTTACTAGAGACTGATTAGTAAAGTAATAAAGGGGAAGAAAAACAATTATTTTGATGGATAGATGAACTCCAGAGTATATATACTAATTTAGTTATTTAATTTTCATTACACTTATGAAAAACTAGAATTTAATACTATGCATATTTCTTTAGGGAGTTTCATTTTTAATTAGATATGACTTGAGCTCACTCTTTTCCCACTGCTGAAATAATGTACAAACTCAGTGTGTGTGTGTGTGTGTGTGTGTGTGTGTGTGCATGCTCACAAAGAAGTAGGCTTCTGTATAAACAATTTCTATTTCTTCAAACATATACCCAGATGTGTCTGCAGTGCAACACAGTTACATAAGACAAAACAAAGGGACACAAGAAATTGTTCCAAGGGAATTTATCTACTAAACATTTTTCTCACCTCCCCTAGAGTTTGGTTTTAATTTTGTTTACATGATTTTAAATCTTCTTTTACTTGAAAAATAAACTTCAGGTTACGATTTAAGAAACAATATACAGGTGATAATTCTAGATATAAACTATTGTTCCTAGAGTATTTTTTCAGAGACAAAGGGAAGTTCTTTTTTTTTTTCTTTCAAGACAGTAGAGACAGGAAAGTCTTTTTAAAAGAGCAATTAGTTTATTTTAATAGAATCCCGGTGGGATGGCAAAATGGCCAACTAAAGTTACTTACTAAAATTGTGTTAAGCGTTGTGAACCTAAATACCAGATTTTAAAATGAAGGTTTTTTTTTTAAAGAAAAAGTAAATGAAAATTTAAAAGATATAGAATGTCATCAGTAAATCTCAAAACATAATTTAATAAGGCAAGTTTCAGGTTTTATATAATTAAATGTCATTTATATACTTTTTTTTCAAAAAAGCAATACTACATATGCTGTTGGCTACACACACGCACACGTTTAAAGGACTCAAGGGGTGGACGTCAAATTAGTGATCAAAGACCGATACAAATGGGGAAGGAAGAAGCAGGGAAGAAGCTGGGACAGGGATGTCACTGGGGAAAGTGGAGCATCACCTTTATTTGTAATGTTTTACTTTATTAAAAAATATTCAAATAGATTATGATGAAATGTTAATTCTCTGTGAAGTGTGAAAAGATGTTTGCCATATTGTTTTTTGAGTTTACTGTACTTGTAAATTTCACAAAATAAAATTATGATTAAAAATTAAGCAGGAGAGAGTGTATGAGATATAAATGTAAATATTCAAAGATCAACAAAAAATTATCATAATCATAGCATAGTTCAGGGTCCACACAACCACACATAGTCATGAGTGAACTATGGAATGTTAAAGACAGAGGACCAAGAATTGAAGCAAGAGATGTAAGCAGGATGGTTTATAAGAAATAGGCCGGATGAACTATGGCAACAAATCTGTATATTTTCTTGAATTTAATCAGAAGGCACAAAAGAAAGTTAGGTAGGAGGAAAGCTATCAAAATTATGTATTATGAAGTTTGCACAGAGAACAATATGGAAGAAGCCTTGAGGAAAATTAAGAGCTGAGGCTGGTAATCTTAAATGGCTATTGCGTTAGTCTAAGCAAGGAATAACCAAGTGCTTAAGTAAGAGAGTGTCAGTCGAATAGGAAGGAAGAAATTGACGTTTCGTAACTAAGGGCACAGCAGTGGAATAGAGGGAAAGAAATTTATAAAATTTAATTGACAGAAATTGGTGAATATATTGTGATTAAGACAAAAGCATCCAGGATGCCTTTGTTTCAGGTTAGGGCAACTTGGTGAACATTAGAAAAAGAAATAAAAACTAACAAATACAAATACTGAATTGGTTTTGTGGAGAAGAGCACACTGACTTTTTTAAATTTAGGGGCACTAATATTTTTTTTCTCATTGGCTGTTAGTCCATTCTTTTTTTATTCTCATGGTTCCCTTTTATGAGGCTGTTAATTACATTGTCCACATATCTCTAACACTCTTCTAACAGATTTCCTCACCTCTAATTTCCACAATCCCCATGCCAATGGACACACTAGAGTCAGATTACTTTTCCTAAACTACTCCCTTTTACTCATTCAAGGTTGAATTCATAGTACATGGAAAGTTCCTAAGGAGAAAGAGCACTAGAGCATATTACAGTTGCAGAACTAAAACAAGTCCAGTGGAGTTTGTATGGACATCTGGGAAGATTCCCAGATGACACCAGAAAAAAATATGTTGAGTTTTGTTCAAAATTTCAGATGTATCCTAAGGATGGTGGTAAGAAATTGGAAACTAAGGAGTAAGCAACATGACCTATGTAGTCGGAAATATTGGCCTAATATAAGCAGAGAAACATTTTCCAATATAACTTTTTCCATGCAGCCTTCATAAAAACAATATAATTATAAAAGACAGAAAAAGGAAATTATAGAAGACAGAAAAAGGAAACCTAACATATGCATATTGGATATCTCTGAATAAGAAAACAGATACAATTTAAAATATATATTTAAAAATATACCAGAATACATTTTCCTGAAATGAAGATACATTTGAATCTGCACGTAGAGGGAGTGCATCTAATCAGAAAAAAAATGATAAAGGATAATCTTGCCAAAGCATGTCTTCTTGAAGTCATTGCACTTCAAGAATAAAGACTTATATAGGCATCCAGACAGTAAGGGAAAGTCAGTCATAAGAGGGCGATATGGTTTGGATTTGTGTCCCTGCCCAAATCCCATGTCAAATTGGAAGAGGGGCCTGGGCCTGGTGGCAGGTGACTGGATTATGGGGGTAGATTTCCCCATTGCAGTTCTTGTGATAGTGAGTGAGCTTTCTTGAGATCTGATGGTTTAAAATTGTGTGGCACCTCCCCATTAACTCTCTGTCTCTCTCTCTCCTGCCTCCTTGCGAAGACATGCTTGCTTCCCCTTCACCTTCGGCCATGATTCTAAGTTTCCTGACGCCTCCCAGTCGTGCTTCCTATTAAGCCTGTGGAACTGTGAGTCAATTAAACCTCTTTTCTCCATAAATTACCCTTTCTAGTGTAGGTTTTTTTTTTTATTTTTGTGGTTTTTGGGGCTTTTTGGGAGATGGAGTCTCACTCTGCCATCCACGCTGGAAAGCAGTGAATGGAGTACTCATAAATTTTTTTAAAAAGAAAAGGCTAGTGGATCATAAAAATCTCTTTAACAAAAAGATAAATCAAAAATTTCAAAGCTCTAAAATTGATAAATCATTAAAAAAATTATGTAGTAGTGAGCATGGGATCCAATTAAATAAGGCTAAGTAACGGGGGATTACGGTTACACAACAAAATGTAAATCTTATAGACCCTGACCTTACAAAAATTACTTAAACTTTTTTCAAGGAATTATTCTTTTTTGCATCTATTGACTTTCTGCTATTAAAAAAATGGGGAAATTAACATGGATATACTTTCTTTCCCCATCCTGACTTTATTCTAACTTCTAATTACCTCACATTTATCAGGCACACACATACACATACACACACACTTCATAAAACACACCATGATTTTTAGAGGTGATGTAGACCATATCCACATTAAGGAAGAGGGATATAGTCCTACCTTATCGTCCCTCAGATTCCCTGGCCTAAATCACAGTTAGTGCTTTAGATTATTTTGAGGACTGGTTTCAGTCTTGTGCTTGTAGAAAAGCTAGATGCTGGTACACAAACAATTAAGCCTATTAACACCTTTGCCAAATAATAGAGCCATCTCCCTTGATGGCTTCCTCACACAGAAGAGAAATCAGGCAGACCTTGAAGGTTAAAACTATTTCTTTACTTTTTGCTAAGTCACCCTCTGCTCACTGATCTTTAAAATCTGAAGCTAGACATCTGTTTTCCTTGTTTCTACAAACAAAATCAAAGTGGGGCTGCTTTGTTCTTCCAGGTACACTTACAATGGTTTTTAATACTTTCGTTGTTAACATTTTAAAGTATCAATTGTCTACATGGACTGCCCCACAGAATGCAAAAAGTTATTTCCCCAGACTCTGTTCTATAAGCAATCCAGAATTTTGATCAAGTGCGTTAACCATTTGTGTTTCTTCCACTTCAAGTGCAATAAATTACAGTTGGAGTTTCAAATTAACATGTAAAATATCGAGTTTAATTAATTTTGTTGATTTTGAGATAAAGGTCAAAGCTTAAAGAAAATTAGAAAGAAAGCTATTGAAGAAAAATAAAGAAACATAAATGTATGGACCTTCACAAGGTCAAAATAAACCTAAGAGATTTTCTGGAACAGATCATAATTTTAACACGGAGGGGATAAACTATTTAATTTACTTTTTATAAAGTTACTCAGTTACCCATGTTGTATCTCTGGGACAAATACAAACTGCTTAATATCTATTTCCTTGTTTCTAAACATAGTAACTTGTTATCACATTGATAGAAATTAATGACATTGTTTATCATTTATTTAAAAATGACTGTATAATTTTAATATCATTATGCTGGTTTCCTCTCTCCAGTCTGACATTGTGTTCATTTGTATTCTCAAGTAAACATCTTATGTAGGGAATTGTCTGAATATCAGCAAAAGTATTTTTAATTTAAGATTTAATATAGACTTAAGTTCATCAATTAAGGAAGCCAAATATTCTCAGGCAATATGTAGCATATTCATGGATCATCTTGTGTTTGCTATCTTAACTGAAAAATCAGTTGAAGCTTTTTAAGAGGAATGAGTGTGTTGTACCTATGCTTCATGGCATAAAAAAGCATTCTTGCAAGACAAGTTTTCCTTAAAAAATTAAATATTATCTTAATTTTTTAACATATATCCAACTCAATAAAATGACAGCAAATTATTTATATATTGACTTATCTACGAAAATTTAATCCCAATTATCTTGAGAATGCAGACTCAATTATTGCTATTTCAGATATTTTTTATTTATTTTTATTTATTTGGCATGAAGAGTAGCATCTTTAATCCAAACACTTAATTACCGATTCTCTCCTCATACACACCCAGTTCTACTTTCAAAACAGACATACAAGCAGGAAAAGTATATCCCTTGACTGCATCATATGGGAAAATAATCTATTCTCAGTACTGAATATATAAAAAAAGGATGGCAGGATGTAAAAAATAGGAAACTTCCTGATTCTTCTTGCACAGGATGGATTATTTCATTTAAACTAAATTTCCTAAACTTAGCCCCTATAGTTTTTGGTCTGCACCAGTTGTTCCAAGACTTTCACATTTCATGGAGCAAGAAGTTATTAAAAAGAATAAATGCAGAGCCTGGCATAGTCAGTATTTAATTTTGTTAAGTAGGAATATTAAAATGTCATTATTTCACTAAACATAGGACATTTTAACTCCAAAAAGATAGGATGAACATAAATTTAGATTAACTTTATAAAGTTTATAATTTTATACTAACATGTATACAGTGCTATATTCAGTTTTCTTCATTTCACTCCAGACACTTGAACATTCATCGCAAGTGAAATCTACCTGTGGTATAGTATTAGAAATCACTGTTGTACTCAGCACAGCATTCACCCCACCCCGTCTTGTATGGATAATTTTTTAATCAATTTTGTTTTACTTATCAAACTTATTCTGCTTTGTATCATTCACAACAGGGGTTCCCAACCCCTAAGCCACAGACCTGTACCAGTCTGTGTCCTGTTAGGAAATGGGCCGCACAGGAGGAGGCGAGTGGCAGGTGAGCGAGCATTACAGCCTGAGCTCTGCCTTGTCAGATCAGTGGCGGCATTAGATTCTCATAGGAGCCCGAACCCTATGAGAACTGAACGTGCAAAGTATCTAGGTTGCACATATCTTGTAAGAATCTAACGAACGCCTGATGATCTGAGATGGAAGAATTTCATCTCAAAACCATCCCCTCCCCGCCGCCCCACCGTCCATGGGAAAATTGTCTTCCACAAAACCAGTCTCTGATGACAAAAAGTTGGGAACTGCTGTCCCTCAACACTTTGTCAAATAATTCGCCCATTTGTATATACCAACACAAAAATACCAGAATAAAATGACTAGTGGGTTATGCCAATTAGACTTTTGTATACTTTTCTTTCTTACTAAGATGAGTAAATCACATTTATTCTTAAGTAAGAGTTTTCTAAATAAAGCTAAATGATTTTAGTACATTATTACCAAAAAGGAAGTTTAGTATAAAGAAATTATATTGTATGAAGCAAGAGTGTTCATTTAAAAAAAAAAATCTTATCAATTTAATTGCTTACTGAAGTCCCCCAAACATGTCTAATAAAGGAATTTGCCTACTTAAAGTTACTTAATTATATTCTGTGTGACTGTAGAGCTTCTCTTTTGATTGTTTGTTTTGTTAAAAAGCAATTAATGACTAACGCTAAACTGTTAAGTAATTCACCTCATTTATCTACCATCTGTATATTAGATATTAATACCTGAAAGAGTGCCAGTTTCTTATGAACTAGGCTTTTAAATGTAAAGTCATTCAGTTTTATAAAGTAAATTTATATTAAACTGTAATTTTAATCTTAGTATGTAACCTTGTATATAATTATATATACATATAATTTATAATCTTAATATATATTAAGATTATATACTAATACAGTTTTTAGTATTTTGGGTCCTTGTACTTTTCATTTGCACTGCTACAACCTAAAATATTAAGTATGCCCTTACTAAGTGTCAGATATTTTATGTAACTCAGAAGAACGTTTCCCCAGAGTTGATGACAAGCTGTTATCTCTGACATGTTTTGGAAATTAATGTTGAAAGTCCAGTTATCCTATTATATTGTCTTCAGGATAGTTGCGATTTTTCTAACTTTATTTTGAACTTATATAGAGGTTAGATTCTCAAGTCAAAAATCCCTTCAGTAAACCCAATGAGTTTTAAGTTTTACTATTAAGCATTTAGTCAACTCAAGTTTTATCCAAAAGTTTTAAAAATTTTTCTTATAATTATGGAAAATTCAGTAACTTAGCCAAATATTCTTGAAAGCTCACTATTCTAATAATCATGTTATGGCTTGTATTGCGCATGCTTACATATGAATTATTTTTGTATCATTTTACCTTTAAGTATCCCAGTTTTGTCAGCACTGTGTCACAAATTGTAAAAAAAAAAATTCAACTTCTTTATTTCCCAATTTTTCATATACATTTTATATTTTTATTATTATGTGATTAGATGAATTAGTATAAAACAAACTTGGTAGTACCCATATAAGCAATCTCCTCGTACCCACGTCACTACCAGAGCCTAATCTTGTTGGAATGCTGACATCCTCTTTGCATGCATGAACTCAAGGAAGTGTGAATACTTTTCCTTATGGACTGGTTGCTTTCACAAGCTACTGATTAACAAATAGTGTGCTATATAAAGGTACAGGGTATTCAGTAAGTACTTTATACAATAAGTACATATGCAATATATCTTAAGTAAAACGAAAAGAAACTGCCATTCTCCTCAGTCAAAAACTTTCAAGTATTACCAACATTATATGGTTCAGCCTAACAATTTTCTAAACATCCCATTGGTACCATAGAGCAGAGATATGTAATTAGTGTATATTAAGTGTTCTTTATTTGATTCTTAAGTTTGCTACCTAAAGTTCAAAATGGAACTTCCTTCATTAGTCTGTAAATTACCTTCATTGGCCTTCCTTGAAGAGGAAATCCTACTTTGTTTAAACTAAGTCAAAAACTTCATAAGCATCTCCATCCATGACAATAAAGTTGTAAAACTTTAGGTATCTATAAAACATCCCCACTTCTTTCGTGAATACCTACAGGGCTCAATTAGAAACTGTAGCATGATTCAGATGGTAAGTTCCATGCATATAATAATATGACCTGAGTAAACAGTTAAAATATGAAAATATGATGAAAGTGAAAAAAATACCTTCCATTACAGAGTGCTTCATCACCTTTTGCAAAATAAATATGAACAATGTATTCTGAAATATTATAATTTGTTGTCATTTAAAGTGACATTTTATAACTTTTTTGCATGGTTTTAAGTCAGCCCTTTGGGAGTTTATTCAATCCATTCTCCCAAATATAACAACTACTAATTTTAAGAAAGAAGCATATAGAACTTAAGAGTCGATTGGATTTGCTTTCAATATTATTTTAATTGAAAATATAATACAGTAATTGAGGAGGAATTTAACTTTTTTCCAAGTTCTTCACAGTATGTACTATTTAATTCCAAAAGTATATTTTCTACAAATTGTACATTGCCATGTCCTACAAAACCAAAGATTGTTTACTTTCAGAAACTTTAAACACTGCTTTAAATGCATAGAGTTCTCCACAAAAATGAGATTAGCAACTTCAGTACTGCAGTGTAGCAATATTATCAAAATTATTACAGAAATCAATAATACTTTCATTTCCAGAACTAATCTGATGGTAAGATCTTGTTTATATAGATATTAAACAAATGCATTATTCACATTTTGTAATGATTTTTAGAGAAGAAAAGACTTTTTTTAATTATCATATGGAAGTGGTATAATAAATGAGTATAAATTTTATTAACAGAAAGTTAATTTACATAAAACAAATGCTCATTGAATTATTGAATATGATAATATCTACATGCCTATTCCTGTTTGTCATATTTTGTGCCTTTTGGCAACATCAGAATTATAACAATTTGATTTATGCATTAAATTTAATGCATAATATGACAACATACAGATATGTATGCTTTATAATGTATAATTTAAACATGATTGCTATATATTTCACCTATTCCTTCATGGCTTTACCGATTTTCTCTTGCAGCCAGAAATCACGATTAAAATGCAGATTGCCAGATACGAATGTCTGTTTGAATTAATGAATATTTTCATAAAAATACTCCAACTATAAATGTTTTAAAAACCTTGTCATAACACTCACCAAACTTACACATGACAGCTAGCATGTGTTACTGCATTTTCATCTTAAATATTTGATGATTGCCTTTTTAAATCCAAGATTCATAACCCAAAGGCTTTCATTTTCTTACACCATGTGTAATTCAAAAGACATTTATTAGCACAGTCCTCTTTTTATGCATCAACAAAATGTATCTGAGGAAAGCAATATATGAACTTCCCAGAATTTTGGACATTTTTTAAGGTATTAATTATACATAACAATATTTTATAATATGTATACACTATTTATACTCTTTCTCCCTCTCCCTCCCAATGGAATAAAGATAGTATTTACAATAAAGATGATTCTGGTTAAACATTAAAAACTACAATACAACTGGAATCTCTTTTATGTTACATTAAAAATGTGTAAACATTTCCTAACCTACCCACACTTTCAGGAAATGATTATAGTGCACAGCTGCAATTTACGAGATTCTGAGAAACACCAATGCTCTTCTAATAACTCTTTAACAATGATGTCAGCTTTTAAGTCATAAATTTAAATTTAAAATGGATATTTTTAAAGGTAAATATGAGTAACAGGTACAGGATCATCATTGTTAGTATTTAGGAAGGAATCCAACTAATGATCATCAGAACAATCCCTTAGTAGTTTGTGATTGAGGATTGCCCATTGATGGGTCACTCTCACTTGACCTTGGGTGTGCAGGAAGGTAGCTCACCATGGTAACCTTCGTCTTGATGCTTTCCATACAGTAAATCATTTCAGTCTCTTCATGTAATTCTTTTATTGGCTGTGCAATTGAAATGTCATGCTTCACAAACAGAGAAGCTAGTAATTTCTTATGGGTGATTAAACCACCTTTCTAATGTATGAACATGGATGAAGTTGTATGCAACTATTTTGACACACCCTGAGTTCATCATAATTTTCCTCTGTGTATGTTTTATTTTTACATATCCTGTTTTAACACACACTGAGTTCATCATCATAATTTTCCTCTGTGTGTGTGTGTGTTTTTGCATATCCTTGTAAACACATTTTATCCTAACATATTTATATTTAAATATTTGTAATATTTCAGTATACAATCAAATACCTGGTATTGTTTGATGAGTTATATGATGGTATTTCTACCTACAGAAAATATATGTGTTTATGTGCTTAACTATAAGGCAAAGCTCTTTAAATAATACCGAAATTTTTAAAGGCAGGCAAGTTTTAAAAGGACAGTTTGGGCCTTAAGCCAAAACTGACATTTCACCTTTAATTATGTGAAAATCAAAAGAATGTATTTTAATGACAAATTATGAGAAAATCATGAAAACCATACTTTCTTTAGAAAGCAAGAGTTATAAAATTGTTTTTTTCTTTATGAACTGTTCATGTCAGTATCTGTAGACAACAATTCACTTATGCTTTTATAATAAAATTCAGCTTTTTTGAAGTGCAATCCATTCTATTATATGACTTTCAAAATCACATCTGTCAAGATCCCAGCCCCTCAGCCCTCTCATTTGTTGAAAATCTTGGTACTTTGCTCACAGTATATCTATTCATAACAATTTCTGCCATAATCCTGGGAAATTTTAAAAGCCACATGGACAAGTCATCCTAAATTCTGGCCTCCCAATTTCTTCAACTCCTCATCTCCAGTGACTGTCTCTTCAGCCATCCACTCTCCCAAACACTGGACTTTGGCATCCCTGAAACTCTTCAAATCTTAATTTTGTTACTTTAAGTGTTCTGAATTCTGATTACTATCAGCTTTTTTTTTTTTTTTTTTTTTTTTTTTTTTTTTTTGAGACAGAATCTCGTTCTGTCTCCCAGGCTGGAGTACAGTGGTGCGATCTCGGCTCACTGCAACCTCTGCCTCCGAGGTTCAAATAATTCTCTGCCTCAGCCTCCTGAGTAGCTGGGATTACAACACCCACCACCACGCCTGGCTACTTTTTGTATTTTTAGTAGAGATGGGGTTTCACCATCTTGGCCAGGCTGGTCTTGAACTCCTGACCTTGTGATCCACCCGCCTTGGCTTCCCAAAGTTCTGGGATTACAGGTGTGAGCCACCACGCCTGGCCACTATCAGCTTTTTAAATTATTTTATTATTATTATTATTTAACTAAACTAACTATAACCTTAAAACTTATTAAACTAAAAACTCCAATTTGTTGATTCCTCTACTATCTTTCTATAATTAGTCTCTAGAACTTCACCTCTATCCTTATCCGATTACATTATGAGACCTTGTTCGAATCATTGCATTTATATTATCTAATTCCTGTTCCTCTCTGCATTTACATATATCTCACCCACTTTAAAGACCCCAAATTTGGATGGCCCTAGTAGTCTTCTTTCTCCAGCCCTGACTTCAGGCAGCTGCGCCTTGCTAGCAAAAAACACACTACAGGTAATATTGACACCTTTACATTAATTAATAATCACCAATCTTAAAGGAATACTTAAGACTTCTTGGCAATTTTACCATATTTATTGGTAACTTTTCTGTTCTCCATGACAATTTCTGCCCTCCTACATTGTCTACAAACCACCAGACTTTCACAGAAACCTCATTCCCAGTATATTGCTTCACCTTCTACTACACAGAGTAAATAGATGCAATGAGAGGAAAATTTCCTGCCATCAAACCTACGAACATACTTTCATTTGTCATAGTCTCATATTATTTCTTTTTTAAAATAGGTGGTTTCCTACAGCCAATTCAAGTTCCATTTCCCTCCCACTTTCCCATGTTTCTCAGTATCAGTGACCCCTCCTCTAACTCTATTTTTCAATCTTGTTTTCCATCAACTCTATTTTCTTCTTTCCCTGTATTTTTCACCAACATGCATATCACAATTCAATATTGTATTTATTTAAGTGATTTTTAGTTAATATCTGCCTCCACCAACACTGTTAACACTATAAGGTCACCATTATGATACATATAGGAGCTCAATAAATCTTTGATAATAAATAACAATAGTAGAAAGCCCTTGTACGGCATATACAATATGTCAAGCACTACATATATCAACTTATTTAATACAAACATCTTCATTTTATAGATGAGAAATCTCAGGCACAGAGACACAACAGAGAAGTTGACAGACACACTGTTATAAGAATTTTGTTCCAGAATTTATAATCTAATAACTACATTAAATTGTTTATGAATTAGCAAAGTAAAACTATTACAACATAGCATCCCAAAAGACAAAAATGATATAGCTGTAAGATTTAGTCTATACTTTTATACTGCACAGTATAACTCTGAAGAGGCAAAAGCGAAGATTAATAAACGTTCAGGGCTTTTTCCATTTCTTGGCGGTTTGAATTTGAAGTGTGGAAAAGGGTATTCGTGATTTTTTTTTTATTTTATTATTATTATACTTTAAGTTTTAGGGTCTTTGCTTCCTTAGTTTCATTCTGCTGCTTCTCAACAGATGAGCAACATTTTAAGGTCGGGTTAATATTAATGATGAATAAAGAAGGAAGAGAAAATAAAATTCTAGAATATAGGACATTGGTTTGTTTGGAAATTATAGCAAATTACCTTCGGTCTACATGATTCCTCTGAGCAGGAACAAAGGGACATGAGATGAGGGCTGACTCTGGCTATTGAGACATAAAGAAAATGCTGGAAAGGAAGAGTGTCATAATGGTAGAGGCAGTGGGGGAACATTTATAGAGAAAGAGAAAACTCAGTTAAATAATATCTCTCTTCCAATTCTGGCTTAGCTCCACTAAATTCTTTAGAGCTGAATCTACATAGCCTTCAAAGTATAAGGAATAATCACACTCATTATATTTCATTTTTCACCAACACTCTATAAAGTATTGAAGAACTGAATATAATATCTGATTCAATAATCAAGAGAAGAGGAAGCAATTTTCAACAAAGCCATCCTCCATGGGAAAAGAAACACACTTGAGAGAATATAAGAAGGCTTTCAACTCAGTGGGAAGGGAATGTGAAAGCACTTCATTGAAGCTCATTGTAGCCTGCGCACAGTTTGCCTGCCAAGAAATGCTCATTCAAAATAGAGAAATAAATTCCCATTCACTAATAAACACAGTCAAATTCAAAGTTCCTTTACAAAGTTAAAGTCTATAAATATCTCATAAGTGGGTTATGTCTTAATGTAGCTCCTCCAAATTATATTTTATCACAAGGCTTTTTAAGTTATTCTATTCTTTGGCTTCAGTTGTTCATGGCACAATCATGTGGTCTTTAAATTATTCAGATTTCCATAGAAGAAGATCATGATTTTCCATCCACTGAGATTTGTAATGTGGGGGTGTTTAATTTTGCAGGTTTTGTACATATGGATAAACAGGGCGCAAGAAGATTGATTACGCAGCGTGTTAGCCATCAGGACCCAGTCCTCTTGTCAGCCAAGGCTTAAGTGTTGTCTCTTTACTTGAACGTTGACCCAGGAGTCAGGAAAATAGCCCAGGGCTTTTATTTTCCAATAATGTACTGGAGACCTATGACAAGTTCAGAGCCAAGTAGTAAAGCACTTCTTATCTCACAGGACCATCAAACAGGATTAAGTGCTTTGAAATCCATGGATAACAGGTGCTCCAAGGACTGAAGAGCTCACCAGGTCGCCTCTTTCCCTCCCGGTCACTCATCTCCTCACCCCCGCACTAGGAGAATATTGATGAAAGGAATCACAGAAGATGCCCATAGCAAAAAAGAGTAATGCAGAGGAAGCTATCAATTTCTCATATACAGATTTTATGCTGTGATGCTGAAAATTCTACAGTGATCTTTAAAAACATTCACCTTTTATTATTTGTTATAATTTCCAAACTCCTTAGAAGACTTTTATTAAATAATAAAATTTTATTTTACAATTGCAGACTTGCTTTCAAATTAAAATCATTTCTCATAATGTTGTTAGCCAATTTCAGAAAGTTTTAAAAAAATGTTTGATAAAGAAGTAAAATCACCCAGTAAGTTAGTAGTACATCTAAAGAAGGACTGGAGATGACCTAAAATAACATTGCGATGAGGAAATAAAATAATTTTGAACTTAACCAATGGTACATTAGTTAATAGAAGTTCTCTGATTTATAAAATTCAATTACTTAAAAATCCATAAAATATTACAAAATAATTTAAATTTTTAATTTCAAAAAGAATATCAAAGATTTCCTCGAAATAAAGCAAGGCGGTAAAATATTCAATATGAAAATATTACTTCACTGATTTTAGAAATTCACACTTAGTTGGCATTGCAAAACAGGGTATACCTGCACTTTACTGTATCTCCAGTTGTACAGTTTTCTAAATCAATGGCCTTCAAAATATTTTTTTCAATCCTTAAAATTATTTTAAAATAAATTCACATCTCTCTTTTCCTCATGAAAGTTTGAAGTGGTCTCTGTAGAGGTCCCAGGAGTCTGTAAACTTCAGTTTCGAAACGTCTGTATTAAATGAAGTCTCCAGTCTCTTCCACTCCAACTGACTTTTGTTTTGGTGAAATAATAGCTCATTGAATACTTGTTTTTCTCATGGATACCATAAGAGACAGGGGAACAATAAAATTGTGATCTTTGTGGTATAGTAAAATATTTTACGACTAGCTTATTTTTTAAAGAAATGTAAAAATACTCTACTATAGTAGAGTACGTACTACATTGTACGTAGCTGAATTTTTTAAGACATGTCAAAAAGGCAGAGCAAGCCCTTGCAAAAAAAAGATTCTTACTGACCTTTCCATCTCACTATAAAATTAATTTGTATTGTTTGTAAGAGGAAAAATACAAGAGCAGAAATCACCTAAGAAAAGTATATAAATGTAGGAATAAACGCCTTTAAATGTTAGCCAAATTGATTTGCGTATTTTTCCCTACATTTAGCTGAAAGGAAACGTAAATAATTCCAACTTGGCCTTAATGCACAGATACAATGTTCAATGGTCAGCCAGAGCAGCTGAGAAACTCTGACACACAAGAAATAGAAAGGCTATGCCATCTAGACAGCATGGTGGAGAGTGCTAGGTGCAACTCCCAGTACTGACTGCACAGATCCATATATTGTGGACATTTTCTTTCTGGATACTGCCTGGATTCCAGCCCAGCCCCCAGGGTGAGTGATCATTCTTCACTCTTAAAGTTATAGAAAAATAAGAAGAGAGCTCACGTTTATTTTTTATTTTCACCAAACCCATTAACAGTAATGACAATTGAAAACTTCAGAGACAGAGTTTATAAAACAAACTTTTTATTACACCAAATAAGTACTTGAAAAAACTTAAGATGCTTTGGTGAACTAACATATAACTATGAAAATTAACTGTTTTTAATGTTACTCAAACTTATTTACATGTTTTTTCTCAAAATGTACCTGAAAAAATGTATATTCGTTCAACTTGAGTATAAAATTCAGATGTAATGTAAGATGGGCAGTAAAAGTAAACTGAGAATTCAGCACAAGTAAACAAAAGGAAAGAAATTCTATGAAATGCCCAGATATGTGCCCATATGTAAAAAATAAATAAAAATACCCTTTCCTTATTTTGAACAGAATAATTAATTTTATACTCTTATTTTGTTTTCTTGTTAAATAAATCTCTTGGGTCTTTTTGTAACTATTTTCGGTTCATTTTCATGTTTACTATATACCTAAGTAAGTTCCATTGCTTTCTTATAAGTTAACAGATCTTGTATATAACTTGAAAAACTAACTTATATAGTAACTCATAGTATCTATTAAGAGCTCCCATGACAATGCCCATAACAGTACAACCCACAGAATTATCTTGTTTTGTGCAATGAAGCCTTTCTAGAAAGCCCTGCGTCAGTTCATAAAATCCTTCCTCCAATCCTTCCCCAACTCCTGATAGCCAAAAACATTGCTGTTAAATGGATCTGTGTAAGGTGCAACTCTGGTCCTCTTCTTCCCTTTCTCAAAGCCATTTACTGGCTCCCCACTGCCTGTTTACCAAATACAAGGCACTGCACTTATGACTTTGAGTGTATGAGTTTCTTTAATCTTTGTAACAACTCCAGCAGGTTATACTAATATTATCTCCATTTTACAGAAGAATATAATTTTTCCAAAGTTGTATAGCCAATAAGTGGTAGATTCCTACCCTAGACTAGCAGACTCCAAAGTTTATATTTTTATCTATCACTCGAAACCTTTTCAACATGCCAGAACCTACTTCCTTAAATTTATCTCCCAAGATGCATTTTCATAAGCCCTTTACTCAGGCAGAATTGGTTTGTCTGCTGCATAACTCATAACTCAGGCCTACAAACGTCCCAACCATGCATAAATGAGAAGAGAACACTTTTTTCCTGCGTGATATTTTCATCTTTCTTATAACATTGCTGAAAGATTATTTTAGAATCATTGACCTCCTTGAGAACCGAATAGCGATTTTTGTGCTAGATACTAGGAAGCTCACCCAAGAAATGGTTATTGTCCAGTAACATGTATTTAGCATTTTCCTGCTCCCTGCAATGTTATGTTATGCATCAGATATAATAAGATGATATTAGTCATAAAATTAAATATTTTACACATGTTATTTAAAAGTTAGTCCAGCATAGGTTGATCAGATTTCCAGATATAGAAATACAGTATGGTTTATGCAAAAATGGTTCAAATTAAGAGTAAATGTAAACAAAATGTGACCTAATCTCATATTTGAAAACGTGTCATCATCATTTGTTGAATAATTCAAAAGTTTAGGTACAAAAACTTAAATACTGAATGACATTCCTTTACACCTTATTAACAAAATGAATGCAAATGAAAGAACGTGGTTGAGTGAGTGCAATCTGAGAAAAGAATGCTCATTATCCATACTTTGGGACTAAGGTGTGGATTACCTTAGGATCAGGGTAAGGTAATACCTTGGGATGTTAGCTAACATTTTCTCATATTTTTTATATGCTCAGATTATATGAACTATCTCTACTTTACTCTTCATAACACCTCCTATGAGAGGTGTTGTTGCAGCTGTTATTGTATTGCAAAGTTACAACTGTTGTTATCCTTATTTTGTAGATGAAGATGCTTAGAAGAGGTTAAGTAACTTGCCCAAAGTGATAAAACTCATAAGGGGTAGGGTTTAAATCCAGGTATCCTAAATCCAGAGCTTATGCCCTTCATATCATGATAGAGCACCTACCTTAACCTGTATGTGCTTTGAATTGTAAGGCCACATCTAAAGACATTTAGAGCAGGCATAAGATGATTAGGGTTAGTTCTCTGCTCCAATATCCAATTTTGAAGATAAGCAGACTTGTTAAATATCTGCATTAGTCTGTTATGTTTACTGTATCATATTGCCACATATTTGGTGACATAAAACAAATGTACTCTCTCACAGTTCTGGAGGCCAGAAACCCAAAGCCAGCATCACTGAGGAGAAACCAAGGTGTTGCCAGTGCTATGCTCCCTCCAGAAGTTCTAGGGGAGATTCCATTTCCTGCCCCTTCCAGCTTCTGGTGGCTGCAAGCATTCCTTGATTTGTGGCTGTGTCACTCTAATCTCCAAGGTCAACATCTTCCAATCTTTCTATGCTCCATCTTCACATCACCTCCTCCTCTGTGTGTGTGTGTGTGTGTGTGTGTGTGTGTGTGTCTTCTCTTCTGCCTGTGTCAGCTCTCCCTCTGTCTCCCTCTTACAAGGTAACTTGTGATTGCATTTAGGGCACACCTGATAATTCAGGATAATCTTCCTATCTCAACATTCTTAATTTAATCATAGCTACAAAGACCCTTTTTCCAAATAAGAATATTTAAAGGTTTCAGAGATTATAATTTTACATCTTTGGAAACAATTATTCAGCACTAGATTACCAATGTATAAATGTAATGCCAAGGGGCATGTGGCTAAAAGACAAAATACCATCTTGGAATTTTTTCAAGTAAGGAATTTTCTGTATCTGTTTCACAGTCAGTGTTTCTTCAGCAGTTTGTACCATGACTTCTATGTCTGCATTTGCTCATCCTATACTAGGCCTGATCCTGTACTAGGCCTAATCCTATACTAGGCCTGAGCCTCTACTCTACTAGACCTGATTCCATCCTAGGCCTACAATAACTGATGCTCATTTCAATCGACAATCATTCAGAGAATAAGAAACAGCAACCATTTTTTTCCCATGATACTATGTAAGTAAAGAGTGAGACTTCTAGGTAAAATTGTGAAATAAAAACCAGACCATTTACTGTACAGCTTCCTACTATCCCTGTCCTGGGTTACATGAGCACTAAAGTTGTTAGTATCATTTTGGCATTTGGATATAGTGACCACATAGTGAAAGGAAAGAAAATGTAGAAATTGGTAGATATAAAGAGATGGACTAAATTAAATGTATACCCCGAGCATAACATATTCTCATTGAAGGAGTAAGGTGGGAAAAAACAACTGCTTAGAAGCACAGGAATATAACAAGAACCTTGATTCTAATAATCATGGGCTTGCTCCTTAGATTATTTTGGGATTCAAATTCACATAAATGGCATGGCATGGGAGCTGTCACACAAGCTGTTGATATTTCTGAGACATGTGACAGAAACAAAATAAACTCTCAGGATAACCAAACGACAAGCCTTGAAGACAAGCAAGCTGAAATAGCAAAACACCATAAGAAACACTCAATATGACCAATAGTTATCAAATGCAAAAGACAGTAAGTTGGGCTCTAGAAATTACAGAAAAGTTAATAATTATCGTAGGGATTGTATAAAGTGAAAAAGATTTAAAGTGATTAAAGCATAAAGAGGAAGTGCTACATGATTCCATATTTTAAAAGCAAACATCAAAAAAAGTGAAATAGAATGGTTCTAATTTTTAAGAACTGAAATATGGAGTAATTTTAATAAAAAATCTTGGTCAGTAGGTAAAACAGCCTATATAGACGGAGCTAAAAAGAAAGTTAACTGAAAAATAAATCAGAAAATTACTTGGAATGCAACAAGACAGGAAAAGAAATAAATTTTTTTAAAAAACAGTAGTGAAGCTAAGAGGCATGGAAAATAAAACTATGGTTCCAATACACATTTAATAGGAGTTTTACTATAAAAGAATAGAGAAAATGGTAAGATACATATTAAATAAAACCTTAAAATTTTATGAATAGTTGAAAAAAAGCACAACTTTCCTTTAAGCTAAATAAATAAACCCACATTGAGACCCATTGCAGTAAAACTGTAAAACAAAGAATAAAAAGAAAAAAAACTCAAAGGAAATCATAGAGAAAACACATGTTACCTATGAAGGAACATGTGAATGTATTTTGTTCTCACTTTTGCATGATTTACAAATAAGACTGCCAGTAAGCAGCAATAAAAATCAGAAATCAACAGAATTATATCTTTGATGTACTGAGATAAACCTCAAGGCAAATGCCAATATCCAATCTATCATCCAAAAGTGAGAACAAAATACATGTAATTTTAGAAATGCAAACATGAAAATTATATTATTTGCAGACTTTTAATACAGGTGTTTATGTTAAAATTCCAGGTATAGTCACTAAAAAATGTTAATAATATTTCACTTTTAAGTCAGTAGACAGGTAGTAAGGAGAAAATGATATTTTCAGTCTAATTGGTGGCAATTAAGGATTATAAAAAGTAGCAAATTCATAACCTTAAAATTAGAATGAATAAAAAATTATAGGAAAGGGAAAAATCAACATAGAAAATTTTTAAGAAAATTTTCTCAATAATCAAAAAACAAGAAGGCAATAAATTAGTAGAAATTTAAAAATGTTGAATAAGATAATTAAGCTCACTCCAATGGACCTGAGTAGTACTCAATACCCAACAATTAATCAATACTTTTTCTTGCATTTACATATGACACATTTCTAAATATTGATCATATACTACATCAAACAGCCTCATCATAAAATTCCATAGAGTCATGGGCAAGCATCATGTTTCACAGAAATATGATACATATAGTGTCTCTGTATATAATAAAATTACACTGAAATCAAAAGGGAAAAAAAGCAAAGCAAAACAAACACTTGTAAATTAACAAAGATATTTCTAAATAGCACATCATTCAAGAAAGAAATCATAGTAAATATTTAAAACTATAAACCTTTGAAATGACAAAATTACTATTTGCCAAAACTTTTGGGAAAGCTCAAGTGTTATTTAGAGGAAAATATATACCTTTAAACAATAATATTAGAAAATAAATTCAGAAAAGTAAAAAAGACGAAAAATCAATCAACTAAGTATTCAAATTACAACAGTTAAAAAAAAAGTCTTAGAAAGTAAAAGAAATCAAATCAGGCCGGGTGCAGTGGCTCATGCCTGTAATTTCAGCACTTTGGGAGGCTAAGGCAGGCTGATGACCTGAGGTCAGAAGTAAGAGACCAGCCTGACCAACATGGTGAAACCCCATCTCTACTAAAAATACAAAAATTAGCTGGGCATGGTGGCAGGCACCTGTAATCCCAGCTACTCGGGAGGCTGAGACAGAAGAATCACTTGAACCCAGGAGGCGGATGTTGCAGTGAGCCGAGACTGCACCGAGATTGCATCACTGCACTCTCAAAAAAAAAAAAAAAAAAAAAAAAAAAGAAATCAAATCAACGAAATGGACAAAAATAAGAAAATGAGAAAATAAAAAAAGAAAAGAAATAGCATAGTTCAACAACACCTGTGGCCAATTCTTTAGGAGAAAGCTCCATGAGTACATACCTGAAAGAAGGTATTTGCAATTCATACCAATAAGAAAAGGCTTAAATCTGAAGTATATTCTACATATAAAGAAAATCAATAAGAAAATGGACAAAACATATATACAGACAATTCACAAAAGAGAAATTCAGAACAACCCAACAAAATACACCCTTGCCTGAAGACGAGAAGGAGGACAGCAGTAGTAGCAATTTGTTTGAGCCTCACTTATAATTTAAAATTATGTCTAATTAAAAAGTGAATCAAAATGCCAAGTGGCAGACAGATCCAGAAAGACAGGGCTGAAAAAGTATTCCCTGGATTTAGTCATCTAGAGGTCAAGGGAGATCTTTTCCAGAGCAGCAGCATAGCTAAAATCAGACTGCAGAACATTGAGAAATGAAGGAGAAAAAGGAAAATAGAGACAGAGTAGTAAGTAATGACTTTCCTCAGTGGCTTAGATGGTCCAGGATGAGAAGAGATAGCTGGAAGAGGTTGGATGTGTGCTCAAAGTAAAGTTTGTTTGTTTTTTTTTTTCACTTGATTCTGTCATTGTGGCTGAACCATGAGCTCCTTACTAAGCTAAGAAGTAGCCACAAGAGAGGAAAATGTCCTGAAAATAAGAAAGAAAAGAAATGATAGAGCAATCAATTGCACCAATGCAAAGTGTAGCCTTGAGCAAAAGAGAAACAAGAATACCTTAATTTTTAAATTAATATGTATAGGAGGAGACGTGGCATGCATAAATTTAAGAATATTGAGTAATATAAGAAAGCAGAGTAAGAGGCAGGAAGTCTAACATTGAGCGAAGGACGTATTAGATATAGCATTGTGAAGATCTAAGGAAATGTCAGCCCACAACTATATTTTATTCACATAAAAAATATATAAAGTAAAATTCAACGTGGGCCATCAAGCCCTTAAGGAGCACCCAGTCTACTAGGAAAAGCAAGATACAAACAAGGTAACTAAGATGCCATTCATCCCTCCTTTCTCAACATACACATGCTATTTTGTTCTTTTCTTCTTTCATTTTCTAAGATTATATAGCATTTTCTGATCCTCTTTCTTCCCAATTCTTTAAAGAAAGGACACATGAAAGCAGCAATATTTACCAAAGTGCCAACATTAAGCTTACTCCCTTCGATGGCTTAGCATTGAGAGCTCTAAAGCAACTCATCAGAGCTGGGGAACGGTTCCGACTAAATGCATGAAAGAGATGGGGAGGAGGATAAATCATTAAGATCATCCTGTTTCTCTCATACCAAAACACACTTCACCTTTAGGAAATATATTACCTACCTATTCCCTGCTGTGAAACTGACTTTTTTCACACAGCCAAAGTATTTTAAAATGCACAAAATCAGTCTCATGGATCATTTCTCAAAATCTGTTCTTTGACTACATAACATTAAAACTTATGTTTCAGAAAGGTAAAAGTTTCACGTTTCTATTGTTGAAATTTTAAAATTCTTCATTGCAAATTGTTTTGATGATAGCTAATTAAAACTATGATTTTTAAATTTATTTAAAACTATTCTACCAAACAAGAGAAGACAGTCAACATTTATTTTAAATAGTTTATATCAGCCTTTAGTTTCAGCAATAAATGTAAGGAACAATAAAATTATTACCAATTATGATAAGAACAATATGTCTTTTTCTAAGACAGTAATGTTTTCCCATGCATGTTGCTAAAAGAAGCAAATTTATCATTGTCTTTAATTTTAATAAAATTGTCTTTTATTTTAACGTCTCAGAATTAAAAATCATTTGCTGAAACTCTAAAGAGATTATCATATATATAAGGTTAATTACAACTTTTTTTCATATTTAATTATGTTTCCTTCTAAAGAATATTGTTCATTCAATTAACTTCATTTTATGGTTGGCACATTACATGGAATCACTGAGGCAGAAGAAAATGCAGAAAGGGGGATGGAAGTGGGAGGCAACCCAGAGTAAACAGTCCTCAGCCATTCCAAATCAGTTACTCCATTTTTACTTATAAAAATGTCTTCAGCATCTCATTAATATTCTTCTTTTGAAGCACTGTAGGAAACACAGAGTATATGTCTGATATACTCTCACTACTTCTGGACTATGCAGTAGCAAAGTGTATAAATTCACTTGGCTGCTATGAGTGACAACTTGAATTTCTTTAATATATAGCTACTTTCTCTGAAATTAAACAATTAATAACCCAGCAGCTATGTGAATCATAAATTATTCATACTTGCTATACCAATGAATATTAATCAATTATAAAGAGATACAGAAATTAAGACCAAGAGAAAGAGTCAACCATAGCCTTTTAATATTGAGACTCTGCTAACCTAGTCTCTTTAAACATATTTGATTTGTATAATAACATCAATATGCACAACTATGCTTGTGCCTGAGTTTCCAAGAAAATAACCAATTTATGAGTATACACATGCTGTCAACCAGTAACAAGCAATACTCATCACAATTCTGTAGTCTTTGAGTAAAAGGGCTTATTAAAGTTCTTTCAAATTATTGTACCTTATCAAATATTTAGTATTAACTCTCCTGGCTTCCCAAAGAATTTGAAGCATACTGAAAAGCATCATTAGAATTCTTTTGTAGTTTGAATACCAATAACTCTATACCAATACATATAAAATTATAATGATCACAAAAGCAAAAACATCTACCTGGACAATAGCCCAAGTCAGTCAATTGTAATTCACTGCATCATTAATGGACACAGGTTCAGCAACAAATTCCCAACTTACAATCACCTAATGAGATGTTTAACTTGCTTATCCCTAACACGTAAGCTTTCTAGATTATGCAAGTACCCATTCTGATTAATTTATTTAAAATCAGTCAGGAAAAGAGCTACATCTTCTAGTCTACATTTTTACCAAGAGTAAAGCAACAGAATAATAAAAGTACATGGATGGCAAATAGGGACCTAAATGGGGAGGTGGAATTAACCAGAGTAAGAAAATTGGAATAAACATTTGGTTATAGCTATCAATCAAATGTTGGTGTCAAGTATTACCTGGAAATAGAATATAAACTGTTCTTCAGTTGATGTTCTTCAGCAATAATGAGCCGGTTTCTCAGCCCCCCAAGAAGAGAAAAGGGTCATTGACAGGTATCATTAGATTTCTTATGTCACTGTTTCTTGAAAACTGGAGAAAATGTAGAAGTGATGTTTTTATTGTGGGAAATTAAGGGAAAAAAATATATTCTACTTTCCTTGTGTCTTTAGTTAAAATTATTTTTATTTTCTGTGCCTTTGAACATTAGTAGAGATATGACACCTGTTCCTTGGACTAATGTGACATGTATTTAATTCAAGAAGATAGCCAAAGAAGTATTTTTAAAAAATCTTCAGTGGGGAAGTAACATCTTTTGCTGTTTGAGATGGGTGGGGAGCAGAACCAGGACAGTTCCACTAGCACTCAGAAAATTTCATGACTAAAAGCAGTTCTCATTCAGCAGGCATAACAATGTGAAACCTGAAAACTCACATGTTCAATCTGAAAAAATCAAACTACATGGTAGCACTTTCTTATAAAATCAATCAACAGATATCTACAGAGTTCTTAATCCATATTATCACTATGTTAAGTGCTATGAGAAATGTAGAAAAATATCAAACACAATTACTATAATGTAAAAAAGCCTGAAATTTGATTAAAGGATTAATTTCTAGTAGCACAAAATAATAACACTCTACAAACAAACAAGTTACATGCAGTAAATGATGCTATAGATAAAACCGCTACTACTAAAACACAAGCAAGGTAGTTCTTCAGTGACCTGCACCAATATGGTCATATCTTGTTAGAAGTGCAGAATCTCAGGCCCCACCTCAGACCTACTGAATCAGAACCTGCATTTTAGCAGATGTCCTGGTCTTGTGATTTACATGCACAATCAAATCGGAGAATCCCCATCTTAGACATTTTCATCGGAAAGTTAGTACCTAAACCAGTTGTTAACCTAACTAACAGGCCAAGAAAGTTAGAGAAAAAGGAGCCAGAGAATTTCAGGCAAGTAGTCAGAAGAAAACAAAAGCATAGCATGAGAAAACCTGAGACATGTTCCAGGAAGGGTTTAGCTTGCCAATTTTAAAATCATTTTTATTTGTATAATTTTCTACGACACGGTCTTGCTCTATTGCCCAGGCTGGAGTGCAGCGGCATGATCTTGGTTCACTGCAGCCTCAGCCTCCCAGGTTCAAGCAATCCTCCTACCTTAACCTCCCAAGTAGCTGAGACTACAAGTGCACACCACCATGCCCAGCTAATTTTTTTTTTTTTTTTTTTTTCTGTAGACTTGAGGTTTCACTATGTTGCCCAGGCTTGTCTCGAACTTCTGATCTCAAGCAATCCTCCTGTGTCTGGAATTGGTGGGTTCTTGGTCTCACTGACTTCAAGAATGAAGCTGTGGACCCTCACGGTGAGTGTTACAGTTCTAAAGGCGGCGTGTCCGGAGTTTGTTCCCTCTGATGTTCGGATGTGTTCGGAGTTTCTTCCTTCTGGTGGGTTCGTGGTCTCGCTGGTTCAGGAGTGAAGCTGTAGACCTTCGCAGTGAGTGTTACAGCTCATTAAAGCAGTGTGGACCCAAAGAGTGAGCAGTAGCAAGATTTATTGCAAAGAGTGAAAGAACAAAGCTTCCACAGCGTGGAAGAGAACCCAAGTGGGTTGCCACTGCTGGCTCGGGCAGCCTGCTTTTATTCTCTTATCTGGCCCCACCCACGTCCTGCTGATTGGTAGAGCCGAGTGGTCTATTTTGACAGGGCGCTGACTGGTGCGTTTACCAACCCTGAGCTAGACTTAAAAGTCCTCCACGTCCCCATCAGATTAGTTAGATACAGAATATCCACACAAATGTTCTCCAAGGCCCCACCAGAGCAGCCAGACACAGAGTGTCGATTGGTGCATCTACAAACCTCGAGCTAGACACAGGGTGCTGATTGGTGTGTTTACAATCCCTGAGCTAGACATAAAGGTTCTCCACATCTCCACCAGACTCAGGAGCCCAGCTGGCTTCACCCAGTGGATCCCACACGGGGGCTGCAGGTGGAGCTGCCCGCCAGTCCCGCGCCGCACGCTCGCACTCCTCAGCCCTTGGGTGGTTGATAGGACTGGGCGCTTTGGAGCCAGGCGGTGGCCCTCGTCGGGGAGGCTCGGGCCGCACAGGAGCCCATGGAGGGCGTGGGAGGCTCAGGCATGGCGGGCTGCAGGTCCCGAGCCCTGCCCCGCGGAAAGGCAGCTAAGGTCTGGTGAGAAATCGATCGCAGTGCCGATGGGTTGGCACTGCTGGGGGACCCAGTACACCCTCCGCAGATGTGCAGAAGCTCTTTAGTTTAATTAGGTCCCATTTGCCAATTTTTGGTTTTGTTGCAATTTTCATCCTGCCATCTTTGCCAGGTCCTATGTCCAGAATGGTATTTCCTGGGTTATCTTCCAGGGTTTTTGATAGTTTTAGGGTTTACATTTAAGTCTTTAATCTATCTTAAGTTTTGTATATGCTGTAAGGAAGGGGTCCATTTACAATCTTCTACATTAATATATACATTTCTAAAGGTAAAGGATATGTTGTATCTTTTAAGAAAAATTTCCACTAAGATAAATACCGATTTGGATACATGGTATGCATTCATCTCATACTTTAGGAATTAACAATATCAAAGAAATGATATTGTTAATTTATGATGAAATCATATTGTTAATTTATGTTAAAATTTATCTGATATGTATAAGATAAGAATGTAAAAAATGTTAGAAAAAAACACTTATAAACTAAGAAGTACCTATTTCCAAGACTGATTTTAGCCCTGGGTGTCATCCAAATTTCCTCTTTTATGTTTCCCTGTTACAGCACTTGAGATACAGTAGGTACTCAATAAATGTTGGTTGATTTAGTGAATAAATGAGTAACAATATTTATGTAGAACATGGAATTCACAGAGTACTTTACCTGTGTCCTCATTTAATCCTCCCAGGTAACTTTTAGGTAACAGTGTCAGCTATAACAGGAAACTAAGCACACACAGAAACACCTAAGTTTTCAAAAAACGTAAATTCCTAGGTTCACCCGGACATTCTGAATTGGAAACTGTGGGTTTTCATTGCTTCTCAAACTTAAATGTGTATTAATTTATAACAAGCTGCCAAGTGATGCTGGTGATCAGTGGTCCACACTGTGAGGAGTAAGGTGTAGTTAGAAAAGTGACTACTTAAAAAGCACATCAAGAAATTCTAATGTGTGGTTGCTCAGATTTTTTTTTTCAAGTTATGCTCAGACTCTACTTGCGATGATTCTGACTCAATTTGTCTGGAGAAGAGTCAGGGTACTGATTTTTTAGCCAGGATTGAGAACCACTGCTGTAGATTTTCCTCCAGCATAAATACCTATGAAATGGTAGAAGCAAGACTATACCTGGGTCTCATTCTAGTATTTGTCTTTTCAAACATCCCATACTACCTCCCTGAGGGTAAAACAGGGGCTCTGAATTGCCCTGTTTCAATCAAGTTCAGTTAAACTCCAGTTAGTATATGAAATATGTAATAGCCACTCTTCCACTCATTAATTTCTAAAAGTTGCATAGTAAAGGGCAGATACGTGAATCAGAAAGTGAAAATGGGTAAATACGATTTGATTACTGTCAGAATTCACTGGTGAAATTGTTGAATCTTTAACACATCCTTCCCCTAGGCATTCCAGAAAATAGTTCTATATAGTTGTAAATTGTTCTCTGAGCAAACATTTAGTCATCTCTGGAAACTGCAACTTTCCAAAGTCCTTCTATATTTGGAAAATACACCATACCTCTTACCACTCCCCAATTCCCCTGCAAAATTCTAATAGGACTACTAATAAAATAACTTTTTGTACTTACATTTTTACCCTTTTATTGGACTGAAACCCACAAATATTTCTTTGAAAAATTATAGTCACCCATCATGATGAGTGAGAAATATAGGCATTGTTAGCCACATGTGCATGACATCAATTTTTCAACATAATGTAGCAGGCGGTAAAGCGCAAAAAATTCAGCTGAAATCTCAGCCACTAGATGCCGCTGAAGTGTCTGGAGGCCTAGGAAGTGAATTCTCCAGAACTATAAAGGCTTACATCTTGGAAAATAAAATGCTGTTACTATGGTGACCAGCTGAGATTATGGATAATGAGAGTACCATGTTTTCCACTCTCTAAGGAGCTATTGTTCTCCACATATTGCTCTACGCTGAACATTGCTGACCTTCAAAATGTATCAAAATCATTGGTACTTTCCTTTCTAAAATAAAGGATATTTCATTCAATACTTTTGTATGAGTGAGAAGCTGTACACATCAATTATTCACACGTACATACACACACAAACACAATATGGAAAGAAACCATTATCCAGTGCATTTTTCTTATTTAGTACAGAAGTGTGATCAATGACCTTAACAGTACCTGATGTCATAGTTTCCACAACTTTGTGTGATTCTGTATTTTTTAAAGTTCTCTATCTATAAAGATAGATAAATTGAAAAAAAACTAGCTGAATACATGTCATCTACATATGTAATAATATTACGTATCTACCTAGCATATTACATATGTATTAGGAATAATTACAGCAAAAATAACTTTTCAGTGGAACAGGGTACAAGAAATTTTCTGTTTAATTAGAGGAAACAGACACAAGTAGTTTTCTTCTAAGGACAGCAGTAGACAGGAAAACAGAGTCACAGGGAAATAGAAATATTTTACATAAAACAGTTTAAAACAGACGTTGAAAAACCATAAAAGGATAAATTATGCTCATTGTTTGCTAACAAGTTATTGATTTTCTATGAATCTTTAATTTACTATATTCAATAGGAAATCTGTGAAGTTAAAATTGATACATTTTTAGGAAATTAAATGTAAAGAAAATCATAAATGGATATTGTGAAGTTCTATAAGAATGTCTCACCAAAAATATTCTCCCAAAATAATTACTTAAACTTGCATAGCCCAAGGAAATAAAAATTAATTAATATATCTCAAAATTCAAGCAAGGGAAAAATTAATGACTAGATTTTTCATGTCAGAGGCTTTACATAATAATTAATGGGTATGAAAGAGTAATAAATATGTCAGTTTTCATAAAATATGATGAGTTCTCATTATCCTGGAAAACTACACCAGTCATTCCTTTTAAAAACTATCCCTGAGCTGCATAAACCTAAAGTGAATTTGATATCCTTGAGCCCAGCTTCCAATGGCTTTAAATGATTCATAGAAATCATAGCTTGGTAAGTGGTTTCTTAACAGTAGTTGCATCTTTTAAAAACAAACAGAAGATGGAGCTGACAGGAATATCTGGAAATAAATGTCAAGAGACGTTGTTAGAATACTAACCTATTATTGGAGTCATGGTTTTTCAAAATACAGGAAATTCTGAAGCACAAGTTTGTGGCCACACCTATCCAACTGTCACTTCCAAGAAAATGTAATGGAGACTATAAACAATAGCATTTTACGCCCAGAGTGTATTTTGCTCTCTAATTTCCTAGTACTGCCATAACACAGTACCACCAAACTCAACTGCTTAAAGCAACAGACATTTATTATTTCATATTTCTGGAGGCTAAAAGTCAGAGATCAAATATCATCAGGACCATGCTCTCTCTGAAATGTATGGGATAATCTTTCCTTGCGTTCTCTCAGCTTCTGGTGGTTTTCTGGCAATCTTTGACATTCTTTGGCTTGCAGCTGCATAATTCTAATCTCTACCTTCATCATCACATGGTGAAATCCTTGTGTGTATCTGCCTTCACATGGCCATCTTCTTGCAAAGACACCAGTCATGTTGGATTAGGGTCCCCACACTATTCCAGTATGATCTCATCTTAACTAATTACATCTGCAAACAACCTAACTCCAAATAAGGTCACATTCTGAGGTAATGGGGGTTAGAACTTCAATATATTCTTTCAGAGGGGACACAATCAATCCAAAACACTCTTACAATACCAGAAAGCACTTGGTAGCACATCAAACTTGTTAAAACACCACCATTTTCTCCTCTTGGCTGGCAAAGCTTTGTAGGAGATCATGAGACTTAAAATAGTTATCATCAGCTTTATGATGCTGTAGTGTAAACAAGAAATGGAATCCAAAGAATGAAAAGCAGGATGGACTAAAGACCCAAAAAGTACATAGAATTTTCCTGTGGTCCATTCTGACATCCACCTGCAATCAGGTAGAAATGTAACTAAATCAGTTAATCTTCACATAGTGACTTTTTTTTTCCAGTTGTCATTGGCAGCTAAACAATTACCCTATGTGGATAGACATGGGTGGAATAGATAATTATTTTTAAGAAATGTCTAATGCTAATAATAATTTTGGCTTTATATTTTACTTGGGGATATATATCAATCACATGCAACTCTCCTATGTTTCATATAGTTATGTAAATGAGGAAATGAAAACAAATTTGTAGCTTCATAAATCTTCAGATTAACCATAAGAGACTCTGGGGCTTTAATCTGATCAACTATGGGCAGTCTAGTTATATTTAAGCAATGTAACTTTTTCAAACTTTCATCATGTATTCCTATCATATTCTCCTTCAACACTATAACAAAAAAGAGAACACCAATGACCTCCATAGTTTCAAAAGACCAAAAATGTGTTCACTCGTGTATTGATTCATTTATCCTTTCATCCTCATCTGTGAGGACCTACTAAATTCCAGGTGTTGTGGTGGGTCCTGAGTTTAAATACTCCCCAAGCCTGGCAATAAAACTAAACTGTGATAGTATGCGTGCTGTATCTTAGCTAGACTATCAAGCTTTCCCAAATACATACTGAATATACAGTAAATTCCTTGTATTTGAATTTAAACAAGAATGCAAAGGACATTGCAAAATACATATTTTGTACATTACAATTTGATTAGTTTTCCTGACAGTGATGCTAATATAATTTTCTTTTGGTTTTCATAGAAGCTTTGGATTGCTTTTCCAAGTGTTTGTATGAAGAAGCAGATATATAGCCACAATTCTAGCAGCCTAATGGCAATCACCTATATGTCCTATCAATGCCACAAATTAAACATTTTCAACACTAAACATTATCTTAATTCTCTAACTATACTTATTTGTATGCTACTGATTTATCTTATTGATACCATCACCTTTCCATCACCCGGGCTCAAAAACAATCTTTTCTCCTTTTTTTTTTTTTAACATTCCCTTCTTCTCATTTAGTTTCTCATTTTAATTGCACTTTTTTTTTATTCTATTCCCTTTTCTTTATGTCCACAGACACTATTCTCATTACCTTTCTTAAACACTGGCATTCTAAATGTTCTTCCAACTTGTGTTTACAGCATATTTATCTCATTGAAGCACAAATCTGATCATGATATAACCTCAAATAAAAATCGTCTGTTTCTCCCCTTGGCACAGGGGATAAAGCTCTTTGTCTAACATTCAAAGCCCTCCATAATTGGTCTCCTATCTCCATTTCCTATCTTCCAAATGCTCATCATATCCAGAACACTATTTTCAAACTAAAATAGCTGCTGTTAACCTGAGCATTCCTAACCCATGACATTACTCACACTGTTTCCTCAGTGAGAATGCTTTTATCTCATATCCAAATTCTATTATTCAATCATAATAATTACTGTTTTTATTAATTATATGAAATGGGTGACTGAGTTGATTCATTGCAACTAAATGATACACTTCCAAGTCTTTCAAAACCCATACTTAGCTTTAATATATCAAACATATCTTAAGGAAATACGACGTTTTCAAAATTCCATAAATCATTACCTAATACATTCCTTTCTGTATAAGAAAAATTTATAATCATTCTCCTCTGAAATATTCCATAACAGAATTATCCAAGAAAGTACAGCAAAAAAAGAGTAAAACAACGTGTTAACAATTATATTTCTAATTGTCATTTTGTTCACATAACTCTATATTCATTAGCCCAGATAACATTTGCATATTTAATGTGTTTAATATGACCATAGAAGGTTGGTATGAAACAAGAGGAAAAAATAAATATCCAGTTCCATGTTGGTAAGAAATTTGACGGTTTAGTTTTGCTGAATAGTCCAGAATTATTGCTATTCAAAACAATTATTTTTACAATGAAGACTAAATATACAAATAGAAATGGTCAAATGTATTCTCATTTAAATATGACTCTTTCAAATCAAAAATGTCTTTAAATTTTGTTTTATTTCTTATGATGTTAGAACTTATAAAAATTCTTTATTAATTAAGGATGATTTGGTAGGCAATTTTGTTTGATAACATTACATTAACATGAAAAGAGGTGTTTTATAATTTAACATTTTTGACATTACAGGGTGGGAAAAAGACAAATGTTTTCTCTGGAAACAATCTTTGAGACTTCTAGTCCCCATGGCAAATAAATTTACTTTGACATGCATGATATGCACCAAATACATAGTAGTGTTTGATAAATTATAGAATGAATAAACTAAAAATTTACCTGGACTCATAATTAAGACAGGCATATCTGTAATGCAGATACTTAACAGGAGTTAGGTCAAGTTCAGGGCAGCTGGTCTCTTGGATAGATCAGGCAGCGGTAACTTCTGCATCGGCTATTGAGACAGGGGAGATCCAAGAGTCCAGAAGAGAATAGGAACCCCAGAAACAGCCATGTATATTTAATGGGCCCTTTGTATCTGTTGGTTGCACCTTGAGTTTCACTTCCACATATTCAACGAACCGTGAATCCAAAATATTCAGGGTGGGGTGGGGAGGGTCAATGGTTGGCACCTGTAGTCCCACTTACTAGGGAGACTGAAGTTGGAGGATCACTTGAGCCTAGAAGTTCCAGGAGGTAGTGCACTGTAATCCTGACTGCTAATAGCCACTGCACTCCAGCCTGGCAACATAGTGAGACTCCATCTCTTAAAAAAAAAAATTTTTAATTAATAAATAAAAATAATCAGTCAAAAAATTAAAATAACAATACAAACATTTTTAAATAATGCAAATGGAATAAATCAAGGCAGTATAGCAACTATTTACATGGCACTTACATTGTATTAGGTAATATAAGTAATCTGGAGATGGCTTAAAAAATATGTATAAGTTATATGTAAATACCATGCCATTTTATGTAAGGGACTTGAGCCTTCACAAATTTTGGTTTCCTGGGTTGGGGGCCTGAGGCCTAAAATCAATCACTGTTGGGTACTAAAGAAGACTATATTGGAATTAGATATGTGATTAGGATGACCACACATGTGAGTTTGTTCAGTAATAAATGTTCCAGCTTATACCTGCCATCTTTGTATTTTGTCTGGTTGAGGAATATCTTGTTTGTTTTCTTGCTTTCATTTTTCAGAAAATTATTTTCAATAGTTGCATTAAATTAAGATGTAACATCTCTTATACTTCAAGTCCACCACAATCTGTCTAGGAGTGCATGAGTCGTATGTATAGTGAATTGAGTTCCACTAGCTTTGCCTGACCCTTTCCAGATACAATCTAGCTAACAACACATTCCAGAACAACATGCAAGTTACTTACTGATAAGTGTGCTCTAAGAGGAGTAGTTAAGTTAAAGGCTCCCTCTCAGCCTCTAGAGGTGGTGAGAGAAGTATTTGATGTTGGGTGGTTTTGTAAGCTATCTGCATACCAGATAATTGTTCCATGTCCCACATTTTGGCCTACAACGTACACCTAACTGCCTTGACACCAATAGCCTTGGCCTAAAAGATATAAAAAACTGCCAGTTAATGTGGTGAGTAAATATTGTGGGAAATCATGAGATATGTTTTTAGAATACAGAGGCAGAGCAGTAACACTGTAGACTGCATAAACACTAGTTGGAGTGCACTTATTTAAATAATTCTGCCATTTATTGTAAGCTGAAAATATATAACAATTTCATTGCATGCAAATAAATCTTTTTGAGAATGAGCTCAAAAATATGAAAGTTTATGATTAATAAAAAATACAGAATTTCTGTGTCTCAAAAAGTTGATGATGGACATGAAATGTCAACTAAATGTTTATGTATATATGTCATTCACTATGGGGCTCTAAGGATATTATTGACTATACAAAAGCCAGAGCATACAAATTTACTAAAGAAATAATAACATCTTATTCTGATTAGAAGTTGTTTTAAGGAGACCATGCATAAGACTACAGATTTACAAAGAAGCTAAAGGAGGTGACGTTTCATTTAGATCAAATGACTGTTCTTCTAAGTTCATTTATTTTCAAACCAAGTTTTATTATGTGTAATTGAAAAAGCAATATCTGTTTATATACTGGTTATTCTAATATCTATATCCTGTTTGTAGATATAACTATATCCTGTTTATGGACATAAATATGTCCTGTTTGTGGATATTAATATATCCTGCTTGTGGATATTTATATCCTGTTTGTGGATCCAGGATATAGCCACTTATATCCTGTTTGTGTATGAGTGTTACCAAATGCTTCCCATAAAATGTAGGTTACTTTCAAAATTGGAGTTTTTACCAACCAATTCACAGAATAAAACTACAGATATTGGAAATGCACTATGTTATAGTGTAAACACAAAACTATTATGAATGCTGTTCTAAATTTACTTTAAAAGTTCAAATAATCAGGTAATTTTTTATTATATTTACATTTTGGTGGAACATATTTATGTAGGAATTAGTAGATCTTACACGTTCTTCAAAATCATTTATAGACCAATAAGAATAACAAATAAAACCACATTTTATGCATGTTTACAGTGTAACTAGAAAATAGCAAATACAGGCTCAGCACAGTGGCTCACGCTTGTAATCCTAGCACTTTGGGAGGCCGAGGCAGGTGGATCACAAGGTCAGGAGTTCAAGACCAGCCTGGCCAACACAATGAAACCCCGTCTCTACTAAAAATACAAAAATCAGCTGGATGTGGTGGTGTGCGCCTATAATCCCAGTTACTTCGGAGGCTGAGGCAGGAGAATGGCTTGAACCTGGGAGGCAGAGATTGCAGTGAGCTGAGATTGCACCACTGCACTCCGGTCTGGGTGACAGAGCTAGACTCCATGTAAAACAAAACAAAAAAAAAGAAAATAGCAAATACTACAAAATTTAATGTATAAGTAAGGAAATACAGCAGAAGAAGGCCTATGAAGCAGATACTCAGCCTCACTATTTTTTTTTTTTGAGACAGTTTTGTTTTTGTCACCCAAGCTGGAGGGCAATGGAGCAATCTCAGCTCACTGAAAGCTCTGCTTCCTGGGTTCAAGCTAGTCTCCTGACTCAGCCTTCCAAGTAGCTGGGATTACAGGTGCTCACTACCACGCCCAGCTAATTTTTGTATTTTTGGTAGAAGACAGTGTTTTACCATGTCGGCCAGGCTGCTCTCGAACTCTTGACCTCAGGTGATTTGCCCGCCTCAGCGTCCCAAAGTGCTGGGATTACAGGCATGAGCCACTGCGCCCTGCCTAAGCCTCACTATTAAGCAAAATGGAACAACGAGAAACTCAAAGAATATGAAATGCCATATGTTCTCACTGCTTTGTGGAAAAAAAAAAAGAGCTCTAGAGCCCCTGAAGATGGAAAAGAAATCATGACCCCAATATCCTTTCCAAAAAGTACATGAAAATTCATCTTATGCAAAAAATGAACAAGATAAAAATATTATATAGAATGCCAATTTCCATTTTTAAATAATTATAATGCCACTATAGAAAATAGAAGCTAGCCTCTAAGTCTTGCCTTCAAAACAATTTTAAACTGCCTTTTAATATATCAAAATGAATATAAACAAAATAATAAATGCAGAAACTGGAAAAGAACACAAATTTATAATTTAGAAAAAAACTCAAAACTAAAATGTTTGGGGAAAAGGAAAATATAAAAACAGGGGTGACAGCATTTAGACAAGAATTAGAAATAAATATTACATGGGAGATTTTTTTTAAAAAACTAACATACAAAGCACAAAAGCATAACAGATGAAGCTTTTAGAAAAATGAAAGATGGAAAGGAGAAAAAATTTAAAAGCAAAATGCATGAAGAAAGAATAAGAAGAATTTGGATCTAATGATAAAGGTAGAGAACATGGAAATTCAACACACATGTGACAAATGTCCTCCAAACCCATGGCAATGGAACATAACAATGTTGAAAATCATAGATCAAAAAAAAGTCCCAGTAATAAAAAACTTGAAACTACTCAAATGGGAAAATTGACCTAAAATGGCCAACACCAAACATATTTTCGTAAAACTATTAAACTTTAAAAATCTTTTCTTACTGGCAAAAAACAAATCAAGTTTCCTAAAGGGAAAAAATCAGATTGCTTTTAATCTTTTTAAAAAGCAACACTTTATGCTAGATGTCAATGGTGTAACATATTTTAAATACTGAAAAAAATAAAAGAGAATTCACAAATTTTATACCTATGCCAAACTTATCTTTAAACATAAAATCCGCAGACGTGTTTGAAATAGAAGAATCATAAAATATTGTTCCTGTGAGTCTTTTCTAAGAATACAAAGAGAATGTGCCTCAAACAACTGGAAAATCTAAAGATTATTAACATAAAGACTAATGGAAGCTTGGGTCCTGATCCTACCATTAACATGGTGAGCACCTGAGGAAGGTTCACATGCAACATCTTGCTCATCATCGCTTCAAACAAGACCAAACAGAGCACTGACTTTTTCCTTTGTGTTTTAAGATTTTGAGCTGCTGGGAACCAACTCTTGCGGAGGTTCTGGTCTAAGTTACTTGTTCTGTGCATATTATCTTTCTTATCCAGCTGCTCCCATTGGAAAGTTCTGGAAGCTGTGCGAGTTATCTCAATTTTGTCCACTAAGCTTCTGCAGGAAGCAACTGTGTTATAAACACTTATGCCACTGTACTTACACTTCAAAAATATGAAGTTATTTTATTTCTCAGCAGATTTATTTTCACAGTTGCCATGACTTCCTAATTATACCCTTTCTCCTCTCATTAAAGATCTATTTTCAAAAAGAAGAATGAAAAAGAGGAGGAGAATTAAGAGGAGGAGGAGGAAGGGAAGATGGAGAAGGAGGTGGAGGGGGAGCAGGAAAAGTAAAGAAGGAGACAGTGAAAGAAGAAGAAAGAGGAAGGGGAGAAGGAAGACAGAGAGGCAGGAGGGGAAGATGAGAGGGGAAGGAGGAGTGTGAGAGGGTGACAAAAAAGAAGGAGGAAGAAGGGGAGGAGGAAATAGAGAAGGATTGGGAAACAGGATGAGGGAGAGGGAGAAAAAATGAAAAAGAGGAAAAAAATAAGGGGGAAGAGAAAGAGAAAGGAAAAGAAATCGAAAGAAGAAGAGGAGGGGAACAAAAACAAATTGGAGAAGGAACTATGAATTCAGTAACTAAACAGTGACAATGAGATTAAACCCCAGGGCAACATTAAAACACTCCTGGGTAAGTGATAGGGACAACGGGAATTGCATATTAGAGTGACCAGGTTGCAAGGCAAAGAGCAGCATGAAGGTAATTTTAATATCCAACAAGGAGACTTTGTGAAAGTGAAAAGGAGACTTAAAAGGCCAGGAGTCTCAGTGATATAGCCAGCTGGGGTTCAGAAAAATAAATTTTTCTATTATGTCTATCTTTTTATTGTTTCTTCAGGTTAATTAGGCCTACAGACCAGGAATTATGTTAGATTGAAAATCACAAAAACAAAAACATTGTTGTTTATACTATTCCATGAAAAAGTTAACCAGCGACATGAATAACAAGCCAAATAAATGGCTCCACACATAATTTCACTAGATTTACTCTACTTTGGGCATTGTGAGTAATATACTTGTGAAATAACATTTAATTGGTACTGACAGAACTTATTTTGACATCCTCTTTGCGTGTTTGCAGCATACAGAATACTTAAAATTAACAAATTGCATTTTAGTGTGTTGTGTCTCAGAAATGCATCCCTCCACTTTCTTACATTCTGCAGGCAGAACCCACGTGGCTTAGTTCATTTTGCGCAGCTCTAACAGAATCCTTGAGACTGGATAGTTTATAATGAACAGAAATTTATTTTCTTATGAGTCTGGAGGCTGGGAAGACTAAGATAAAGGTGCTTGCATCTGGCAAGGGTCTACCTGCTGCATCATCACACAGTGGAAGGCAGAAGGGCAAAGAGACACAGGGGTCCAAACCCACCTTTTGTAACAGCATTAATCGCACCCATACTAGCAAAGCCCTCATGGCCCACTCACCTCCCAAAGATCCCACATCCCAACATACACACATGGGCAACCAGGTTCAACATGAGTTTTGGAGGCAATAAGCATTCAAACCATAGCACTGCATATGCTCAAGTTTGTCATTTCGTGTATCGAATATGAATTAATGGACTGTTCAAAAGTGAGAATTTTCTGTTCTTTTAGGAAGACATTAGGTAGTCAAAATCTTTTGTAAGCTCATGTTAAACTATAAAAAATGTATACTTTTCAAAATTTTTCTATTTTTTGTTTTTATTTTTATTGATAGATAATATTTATACATATTTATGGAGAATGTATGATATTTGGTTGCATGAATAAAATGTGTTATGATCAAATAGTGTATTTAAGGCATACATCACCTTGAATATTCATCATTTCTATATGTGGGGAACATTTTAAGTTTTTTCTTGCATATTTTGAAATATGCAAAACATTGTTGTTAACTATAGGTATCTTACTCTGCTATGAAACATCAAAACTTGTTCCTTTCTTCTAAATTAGTATAGCAACTATGGAAAACAGTACAGAGATATCTCAGAAAACTAAAAATAGTTCTAACACAGCATATAGCAATCCCACTGCTGGGTATTTATCAAAAAAAAAAAAAAAGAAAATCAGTACATCAAAGGGTTAACCTACACCCTCATGTTTATTGTGACACTATTCACAATAGTCTATACATGGAATTAACCTAAGTGTCCATCAGTGGATGAGTGGATAAAGAAAATGTGGTATATATACACAACGGAATGCTATTCAGTCAGGTAATCATTTTTAAAACGAAAATAACTAAATGAAATATGCACCTACATAATATTAGCCTATATGTATACCTATCTATTACCTACTAACAGTATCATTGTAAATACAACTAATATTTTGCAGAAAATGATCATAAATTTTCAGTAGAATTTCTCTTTCCTGGAACTAAAATATTTGCAATAGGAAATATATTCTATTAGTATTAGATACTATCAGTTAAATTAGCTTTGAAGAAAAAAATTGCTAAAACTTGGGAAATATTTGGGAACTAAGAGGCACATAGTATAATTTGTAATTTTAAATAAATACAAATGTCTCTTTTTAGAATTATGTAGGCTTATATTTCCATATACAGAAACCAGAAATTGGGTTAAGCATAGTTTCCCAAATAAAACAAAAATGTTTAACTAATATGCCAAAAGTATAATTATGTATCTCTTTGTCCAAAGACGTTTTTGCCAAACTTTTGAAATTTTACAAAAAAAAGGAAACAATTATACAATGATGCCTTCTCTGAAGGCCAGATGTTACTTCAAACTTCTATTTATTAAATGGCTTCTATATATTTGTCATAATTCTACATTCTTTGTTACCCAGTTCATCTCAAATCCAAATAAGATTTTTCGTATAAACTTTCAAGTAGGGTGATTAAGGTTGAAATTTTTAAATGCATTGTCCATGTTCACACAGATCATAGGTGTCAAAACTGAAATTCCAATGCAGATCTGTCAGAGACCAGCTCTCACTCTTTTTACTATGCTACAGGAATATGATTTACTTTACAATAAAGTTCATATTTTAAAAAAATTTCAGATAACTTTTGCCTAAAAGAGGCTCCTCCTTCAGACTTTTAGGTAGAATTTACAAGAGTTAATTCTAGATAACTTTACCTGAAAACTCTAGAGATGAAGAAGAGTACACTCTTTAGAAGGAATAGTAAAGACAATAATGATAGAAGGGAGTTTGAACTCTGGAAGATCCAGGTTACTTTCCAGTGTTGTCCTTTAAAAGAGCAGTATCATCATTATCAGTGGCTATTGTTAATAAATACATCAGACATCTTGTTACTTACCTACCTTTCACTGTAAAAGAGCATCTTTACCCTGGGCTAGTCATCATATACTAATCATTGATTTCAGCTTTTTGTTTTCTTTTATATGGTGTCCTGAGCCTAGAGAATATACAGGAATTTCTCTGTGGAGTAAGACACATCTAGATTCAAATCCTCCCTTCTCCCACTTACTACTTAGAGCACAGGACATTGGAGTTATTATGTAGTCATTCTCAGTCTTTGTCCCATCATTTGTAAGTGATGAAATTAATAGGTACCACATAGAGTTATGGTGAAAATTAACATAGCTCTGGTATGAAAGGGTTTAGCCAAATCCTGGACTCACAGCAGGCACGCAATAAAATTTAGTCACCTTGCTTTCGATCTTTTTTCTTTTGTTTTAACCTTATAATGCTTAGCAAAGTATAATTTTCAAAAAGTTATAAGCATAATTCCCAAGTAAATAATAAATGATCATGTGCCAAAGGTTTCATTCTACCTTTTAATTAATGAGGAATCCAATAAGATGTTAAGACTGGTTCAAAAAAGACCTTTAAAGACACATATATATTGGCAGTCAATAATACTAAAAATGAGTTGCCAATGGATGCAAAACAATATAAAATTTTTAAAAATGTGGTGTTTTCATGTTTGGCAATAAAAATGTGATATTTGAGGTTATATTTTTATGGGATGAAAATCAATTGTTTCTCTACTTGACAAAATTTGTTTGCCTTGCTACGGACAAAAATCATTTGCATTGCTATTTGTTTTCTACAGGCTGACGTCTACCCCTACTGAGTTGTAAAATAGCTTAGTCAATAAAAAGTTAATCAAATGTGCACACTCCTTTACAATCAAATAATCCCAGACATTCCATTAGACAATGCCTAGGCCTTTTCTAAAAGAACACTCAGAGTAATCTCTTTGTGCATTCTCAAACCTTGCACATGCTGTGTAAAGTACAAAACCTTGGTTTTCAAAATTCTTAGTTTCCGAACAAATGATTCCTAAGACTCCATTATCTCTACAAATATGCTTTTAACATTATAGGTAAACTATATGCATTTATTTCTCATGTATTCATGTCTTTCTAAGTCTTGTATTTTGATAGTGTGTCTATTACTTTCATTAAAGAACTAGTTCCATATGCACTTCTTGCTCCTCATTAACTAACTGAATGACAACAGGCAAGTCGCTGTTGCTCTCTAAGCCTCAGTTTCCACCTGTGAGAAATGCAGATAGTAAAGACAAATACTTTATTTAATTGTTGTAAGGGTTAAATGAAGTAACACATACAAAATTTTACAACCATTTCTGAAACATGATAATCATTCAGCAAATATTTTTATGTCATTTTAATGTCCTTGAAAGTTGAGATATGGGAACAACATCCATTGAGTGTTTGCTTGTACAGTAGCCGGCAGATGAAAATGGGAAGGAAAGCAAGTAATAGAAGTTCTGGAAACTGACAATAATGATAAATGTGATGATGAAGTACACTTGAGGACCAGATCAAAAATTTGGTTCAAAAATCAAAAAGACGTGCATTTATTGTTTTTAGACGAGTAATTTTCTTTCTTTAATTAAAAGTTTCCATGCATTTTCACTTGGAAGACTCAGTTATAAAATGGAGATAAAGATAATTCACTAGGCCAGGCATGGTGGCTCAGTCTGTAATCCCAGCACATTGAGAGGCCAAGGCAGGTGGATCACTCAAGATCACGAGTTCAAGACCAGCCTGGCCAACGTGGTGAAACCCCATCTCTACTAAAAATACAAAACATTAGCCAGGCATGGTGGTGTGCACCTGTAATTCCAGCTACTCAGGAGGCTGAGGCAGGAGGATTGTTTGAATCTAGGAGGTGGAGGCTGCAGTGAGCCAAGATTGCACCACTGCACTCTCCAGCTTTGGGTGACGGTGCGAGACACTGTCTCAAAAAAAAAAAAAAAAAAAAAGATAATGCGCTCAAAGCATAGAACTTTGCTTCACAGAAATGATAATCACCAAAATAATGTTACTTTTACACTGTTGATTTAATTTAAAAATGTAACTATATAGGTTACATTTGGAGTTTATTAATTTATGGAAAGAAAATTAATTCTAACTCAAATTTCTTTCTTTTGCTTCTTCTTTTAACATATAAAATATCTCACTCACTTATAGTCAAGAATTCCCAGAAGTTAAATGGTTCGATTTAGAAGGTAATAAGTAACCAGCCCCTCAAGTGAAACTGGTGCAGAAGGGATATGCCAAAAAATACTACAAGGTTACCTCTCTCTCTCTATTAGAAACACATTCTGCTACAGCACAGAACCATGTATAACAAGTTAAACTCAGGCCTCTAGGTTTTTATTTTGGTATTTTGTTTTGTTTCATAATGTTTTGCTTTTTACCCTTCAAAAATAAGGATTAGAAAAAAAACAGTAATGTAAACTGATATCTTTGGGAAGAACAGTTAGATGTTTATTTTAGGAAAATTATTATGCTAGGATTTCAACTTAAAAGTTCTATAATTGCTTAAAGTTTCATGACATACCAGAATAAGATTACAAAATGATGTTTTAACCCTCACCCTTTTAAAAATACATATAAAACTTGACAAAACACACTAAATGTAATAAAGTATATCATTGGCAGAGATGACTCATATACATAAGAAAAGTCCTCATTTGCCCTGTAACTCAGAAATGTATAAATATAGAACATATCTTATGTGGGAAACAAAATTTCTATGTCCAAAGCCATGAAAGTACTAATGAATAGCCAACATTTTAGTCTCATAAATTAACCAAGCCATATCATATGATGTTTGAATTACAGTTCTTTAATATTTTACTGCATAATTAAGTTGTAAATATGTAGTCTTTATATAATTCCATGATTTGAAGTTTAATTCCAAGTTAGAAAAAATTTTATAGTGTATATTATTTAACCAACCACATTTTATTTTTGAAAGTAGTTGTGTTTTAAGCAAAAAAAAAAAAAAAGAAGAAGAAGAAAAATCACAAAGCAAACTAAAATGGGGCAAAGTTTTAACTTACTTCGAATATTATACATAATAAATGTTTAGAATAAGTTGTTAGATAAATATGTTAGACACTGAAAAAAATAAAAAATATAGGAAATAAATGTAAAACTTTTATTATAATTTAACCAGAAGAGCTACTAAAACTCTTTTTCCAATTAATTCATTTAATCTTCTACTTTTTTGGACACTCAGAGCAAGCAAGCTAAAATGCAAGTTAGCTCATAATTTGAAATAAATTCATATTCAAATGCCAAATTGGGGCAAATCAAAGATATAACTATGGCCTTATAAATCAGAAAAGAAAGAAAGATGGAAGATACATGTTACCAGTTTTAAAATGTAGTCTTCTAAAGTTAAATTTTCTAATTCTTTGTCTTCTCTGAGCTTCCATTAAAAGATTTTAAAAGGCATTGTGGGCTAACATAAAAAATATACTACTGGGCTTAAAATTTCTTAAGAATATTATCTGCTTAGGAGATGGAATCAGATACTCAGTTCAATGAATCTGTAGTCACTTTTCTAAAACAGCAGATTTTGGCTTTGCACCCCATGACAATTTCTTTGTCCAAGCCACACTAAAAATAGATCTTCGTATAATGGAAATGTTGAGACATTAACTATAGCAATGTGAGTGAGCACCACTATAATAAAGATTTCTCATCAACTCTTAGTTTATGTTATATTAACATATGAAAAAGCTATTTAAAGATTAAAATTAATACATCATAAAACAATGGTAATATTTCATACAAAATATAGTTTTATTTAAATCACAACTACTCACAATAGCTATGAATATCCCCATTCAAATTGCTATCATGAATATTGTATAAAATGAGAAGAATAAACTAAAAGTAAAATTAGAATACTCCTTTATAAATTATAATATGTCAAGCTAACAAATGGTAGACTTGTCATATTGAGCAACTAAATGTCTAAATGATCATTCAGCACTCATAGTGTAGGAAGAAAAAAACATTGGCTTTGTTGCCTCTAAAGCAGTTGCTCGATTTTTCATACTGTCATTCTGCTCTATTAGCAAAGCCTAACACAATTAGGTATGAATATGCAGTAATAACATGCAAATTGTTCCCTCACAATTGCCCTAAGGCAGCAGTCTCAGCCTTTCTAAGCTTGATTCCTTCTATATCATTACAGGCTTGGCATAATTCATCAGAATAAAAAATACCTTAGCCTTATTGCAAGTGGCCAGCTAGTAAAATCACTGCTAGTTGTTAACCACTCTCCCTCGATGGTTTTGTTAGCGATGCTTGTCCCCAACTCCCTGCCACTCCTGCACTTGTACATGTTTCCCTTGGGTAATGTTAGACACAACATTTGAGCCTGCCAGAACAATTAACCCTACTGTTAATTAGAATGAAATGTCAGGCGCACAGATGGTACAAGCTGGCACCCTGCCATCCCGCCAACTGCTGCTGAAAGCAGCTACCCTACTGCTGACAGCTGCTCAGCCATGTCCCAAACCAGCAGATGTCAAAACTTTCCAGCTGAGGAAGGTTAAAAAAAGCAAAGAGGAGGGGTTTCTCATCCCAGCAGCGATGATGACTGTTTTAGTGCTATTGTATCTATTACCTGTTGTCATACTGTACCAATCAAGAGGAAGTCTGCAAGCAGAGAGACACAAATTTAAAATAATGATACTAATCATCATAACATAAATAAACACAATATGGCTATAATTCAATACAAGTATAAAAACAGCATTGGCAACAAACAAAATCACTGAACGTTTTCACTAAGTTCACATAAGTTGAGAGGCATATTTTCACATATGTTTTTAAACAGAAAAGAATATTTTAACATTCCCAAATCAAGTAATTTAAAAAGCCACAAAATATTGCCCATTTAACCTTTAGACAAAATATCCACTTTGTTTCTAGAAATCATACCTAGGGGTGAAATTGTTATTTTTCCTGGTGTCTTCTCTTGTTCATAATTTATGAACATAATTTTTGAAATGATAATTTATGTTTCCCTCTATCCTCATACACGTATATGTGGTCACCAAAAAGAGGTAACAAAGGATTATCCATGAAAAATATCAAAACTAAAGTCTGATTGGACAATAAATTTGCAACTGAGTATCATTTTGGTTAGAAACCAGCTTCAGAATTTTGGCCTGAATGTTGTGCTAATCTTGTGGCTAAATAATTAGTGATCTTATTATTAATTAGTTGGAAATGCAAGCTCCTTCTAAGCTCAAGAGGACTGGACCATAAATCCCTAATACTTAGTTTTGAGATAAGAAAACAATTTTGTCTTGCTGATTGCTATTAAACATGGAAAGTGTAGAAGTGTGAAAGTAATCTCTTTTCAATTATGCTATTTTGAGTCATTCTCTTTAACAGCATGAATGCAGGTGGATATTATAACTTAAATACCACAGGAAATATGCCATAAAATTTAAAGTGCATGTTTCTGCTATTTCTATTTCAATCAGACATTATTTATTGATAAATTATTTATTCAGCATTTCATAAGTATGTACACATACTGAAAAATACAATGTGAAATCTTTTGAACATTCAAAAGGAATTAAAAATTACTCACGTACTAACTGCTCATTCTAATTAGGCAAAAAGAAACATAATATACATATATGGACCACATATCATTAGGGTTCTTCTGTCATGCCTAACCAAAGTTAACTACACTGTGAAGATACCCATTAGGGCTTTTCTGTCTTGCATAACCAAAATTAACTTACGCTAAAAGGAGATTTATCAGAAAAGTATGAAATGGTTTATAGTAAATATTTCTGAAAAGCAGAAGGACTGGCTTGGAAAAGACAGGGACAGCTTAAGGAATGGGATGGCAAGAACAATGGGCAAACTAAGACAGTAAGATGAATCAGCTCAAATAATTTCTTCTAGGAATGTAAAAGTTTACCTGGCCTACTTTGCTTCGTGTGCCTAAGCATGATATGTTCACCGTAGCTTAATTAATGATTCCAACAATACTGAAACAAAAGTTTAGTGTGTTACTATCTGAAAAGGGGCAAGTAAGTACTATGTGTCACAAACATAAGTGTCAGATGACCAATATCTTGTGAAGTCACCGCTAAAGGATGCCATGAAGAGACTTGATGCAACCTTGGTTAAAACTACAGAGAAGATTATACGGGAGGGGATAAGTAGGCTTTCCAGATATAAAAGCGAGAGTAAATAAGATGTTGCATGGTGAGATAACAAGCCTGGAATGTTTGAGCATTGAACATCTCACTAAAACAAGCCAGTACCATTAATGGAACAGTGACAACTATGACTACTACTACTTCTACTAATTTATTCTACTTATTACTACATTTCTACAGCATTTTACCATTTACAAAGTACTTTATGAGAGATTCTTCTTTGATTTTTACAGTAGCCCTGAGAAATACGTTACACATATTTAGTGACTTTTTATATATAAAGAATCAAGAGGTGTGTTACAGGTACACTAGAGTCAACATACGAACATACTATCACTAACACACATGAAGAATTTGATACTTATTAGATACAGGTTTAAGCTCAGAAAGCTGGAATTCTTTTTTCAGCTCATGTTTTTCTGGAAGCAATCTAAATAAAATGTGTTATATGTTATTTCACATTTTATTATTTTCCAAAAATATCATTTGATTAACTATCAAATGTCAGGCACAAGTCTAGATAGCAAGAATAGTGAAATGAGATATAGCCCTGCTTTCAAGAAACTTGGAATCTAATATGAAGAGACAAGTGAAGAAGTACGAATGTTGTTTATATTTGTTGGAAAAGAGACAGGATGAAGTCTCGTGGACACAGGACACAGGTAGGTCAGGTCCTACAAGGGGGCCATCAAGAAAGAGTTTGAAAGCTATATGACTCAATGTACTTGAAAATCAATTTGTTTCAAAGATTCACAAAATATCACTTAGCATACAAAAAGAGGACAAAAAAGATAATTGAATTAAAATAAGTACAAAAACCCATCAAAAATAAATCTGCCCCTAAAATGCACAGACAATACATTAAACAAGTAAAATGCTTGTGGTTTGAATGCTCCTTTTTGTAAAATGTCTCTTTGAAAGTAACAATACTAGCATGCTACTAAATCCAGAGTATGTGTTCAACTGGAAAATATTTTAATTTAAACTACCTCTTGAGATTAAAATGACATATTAAAGATGCACGTGCTATAATATTGAAGTTATGTGGCCTTCCACAGAAGTTCCAATACTAAAAAATAAGATAATTTTAAATGAAATGGACAGGGACAAAAAATAGTTGAATATTTTTGTTGGAATAAAAGTAAAAATAACTCTTGCCCATTCAAAATTAAAGTATATGCATGTGTCTATATATTTGTATGGTTTTATTTTCACTGTGAGAGTGTAGTAATTTTCCGTCTTTTAATCTTGACTTATAATAATTCATAAGGGTCATTTTGGGCATAAGTGCCATTAGATATTAAAATATTAAACATTTTTAAATGTACAAACATATAGCAAACTGAAGTCATACCATATAATAACAATCAGAAATAAGATAAAATATACTTTTCTTGGAAACTCCTGTTGTGGTTGCTTTTTTGTTACTCAACTCTCTCTTACAGACCAGGGCTTATTCTTTATACCCATTTCACAGATTGCAATTTTCAGCTTTTATGTTTCCTGTCCTACATACATAGCATCTGTATTTTGTTCAACATATTTAAATATGCAGATGAAATTTTCTAGTTGTATGCATAATAAGAATTAATGATTGATGTGGTTTGGCTGTATGTTCCCACCCAAATCTCATGTCAAATTGCAATCCCCATGTGTCAGGGAGGGACCTTGAGGGAGGTGACTGGATCACGGGGACAGATTTCCCCCTTGCTAGTCTCATGATAGTGAGTGTGTTCTCATGAGATCTGGTTGTTTAAACATGTGTAGCACTTCCCCCTTTGCTTGCTCTCTCTCTCTCCTGCCACTATGTGAAGGTGCTTGCTTCCTGTTGCCTTTTGCCATGATTGTAAGTTTCCTGAGGCCTCCCAGTCATGCTTCCTGTTAAGCCTGTGGAACTGTGAGTCAAACATCTTTTCTTCATAAATTACCCAGTCTCGGGTAGTTCTTCACAGCAGTGTGAAAATGGACTATACAATGATCAAATCTTTATGAGTTTATGAACCATTATAAGCTTCTGAAGTGCATTCACATGTAGTATTTCATGCAATGTTTACAATGCTTCAAATGAATGACAGAAGATACTATCATCCTCACTTTTTAGTGAGTTGTTCTCCATCATACAACTAACAAGTAGAAGAGCTGAGGCCATCCCAAAGTTGCAACCAAGCCCAATCCTCTTTCTAATTTAACACCATCTGCCTGCAGAATGGACATGAAAGTCCACCAGCAAAGTGTAACAGTATTACTGTCTTTTTAAAAATCAATTATGCCTGTTTTCATTTATTACAATCAAATCATAGAGATTAGCCTCAAAGAAGCAAAACACTCAATCACCTATTTTTTCTCGGCAACCATGATGCAAGTCGAAGACATCTAGATGAACCAGAGAAATGAACCAGGGATTTTTAGTGAACAGTTGTGAAATGATTCACAGTGCAGGCATTAAATATTTAAGCAGAAATAATGTAGCTTCTGTTTCCTGCAGATTTAATAGTGCATATACTTGATAAATTTGCTATCAGAAAAATACATTAGATTAGAAAATATGCCTGTTTAGAAAAATAAGCTAAATATTGTCAGATTAAGTGTAACTTCTTGCTTATACCTCTCTTTCCTCTGTAGCCTAGGACCTCACCGGTGAAGAGACAGATGAGGAGGGCAAGGGAAAGGCAGATACAGACAGAGAGAGGAAAATAGATACAGATAGGAACAGGAAGAGAGGCAATTTAGGGAACTTGTGACGGTTATTAAATAGGGCAAAGAAACATTGCCTGATTCTAAGAAGGATGATTTTAGACAGAGCTAGTCTGCCCATGCAGGGGCCCCTGAACCAAAATACTCTTCTCCTAAATACCTGAGTACTTTTACTTCATTTGTCACACTGTCTCAATTCCACCACGGGATTATTCTTTTTTTAAAAATAATAATGCTTTAAAAATTCAAATTATCTCTGGGAGGGTTAAAACACTATTATTACTAGAAGAATAATATGACATCACTGGGAAAAACTTTATTACTTAGCTCAAAACCCACTAATTTAAACATGAGGATGCTGAGACCTTGTCAGGTCAAGCTATTGTCATAAAATCACAAAGCCCAACTGTGTTAGAACTGAGGCTTCCAGTCTCCTGAGTCTCCAAGTGAGGAGAATCACAACAGTAATAATAGACAACATTTCTGAGTGGTCACTCTGGAGCAGCAGTGCTCTGAGACAAACCCCTATGTCGTAATGTTAAATGGTACTACTTGCACATGTTTTTTCCACCTGTGTTAAGCAGAGGAACAAGCAGCTTGTGGGTTGTTTCATGGAATTGGAAGAAGGGCAAAAGAATGGATTGATCCTAGTTTCAATGAGAGGATGTCCATGCTTACCCATGTTATGCACTGGGGTTTTGCCTAAGATTTGAGAGCATCCTTAGAACACTCCTTTTAATGTTTCCATTGATATCATTCATCTTTGCTCTCTACTGCCAAGGAAATCTAGTCAACTGCACTTTTCATTTTTTTTTTTTTTCTAGACAGAGTTTCACTCTTTCGCCCAGGCTGGAGTGCAGTGGTGCGATCTCGGCTTGCTGCAACCTCTGCCTCCCAAATTCAAGCAATTCTCCTGCCTCAGCCTCCCGAGTAGCTGGGATTACAGGCACCTGCCACCACGCCTGGCTAATTTTTGTATTTTTAGTAGAGACAGGGTTTCACCATGTTGGCCAGGCTGGTCTCGAACTCCTGACCTTTTGATCTGTCCACCTCAGCCTCCCAAAGTGCTGGGATTACAGGTGTGAGCCACTGCACCTGGCCTACAGGTTTCCTATGTGTTAAAAAATTAGAATTTATAGCTTAAAAAGGTATTCATAAGATTCTCATTATATGTTAGAAGTTCTTAACAACCTGTCATAATACTTAAATCTTACCTTTAAAAATTACTTAGGATCTCTGTTAGATACCACTTTATTTATAAAATTGACAGTTATTTTCAAGTACTTGAAAACAGTAGGAAGGGCTAATCTATAATTCATCTTTGTACTCATTTAGACTGCTGCCCTTACTCACCTAGCTAGTCTGGATTACAATAGTTCACCGTATTTAAGAATAGGAAGATTATGTGTTTCATTCTCTCCAGAGTGGTCACTTTCCATCCCAGACTGAGAAAATTCATTTCAGCCATCAAAGTTCAGTTTGAATGCTACCTTTTACAAAGCTTTCCCAAATCACACTGCCAGAAATCATCAGCTGATCTTTAAATTTCTATTAGCAATTTATTTGAAGCTCTTTCCAAGATTTACCACATATCACTTTAGATTAGAACTATGTATGTACAAGTCTTACCTTTCTTCCTAAATGAGAAATGGCTTAGGACCAGGAAACTTGTGCTCTGAGAACCTATAATGCTTCCATAAATTCTCAATTAATATGTGTATATGTTTAAATGAGTGATGAGCTGAAGCTATGGGGCATGTGAAGGAAAAAAAAATAGGAGAAACAAAGTTCTGAGTGGACTGGAGAAAATGCCTTGAGAATCTCTTTTACGTTGCCTCACGGTCAAATCACTAAAGATTACTCTCCCAAAGTTAAATCAACTGCTCAAAATAAATGCCTACCTATATTTGAATCATTAGAAGACATTGGTAAAACAAACCTGCCAGGAAATTATCCAAAGACATTATATACTGTCACCGTTTGCTAGCATAGGTATAAACCCTTATATCAATAAGAAAGAAAAACTGAGTAACCTTTGATCTGGCCTAGAATCATTCAATCCAAAGTTCCACATTCCAGTTTGACTCCCTTTTGTGACTACAACTTCCACCGGCTCTCAAGGGAATTAAATACAAAAGACATGTGCCAGGCTCTGTATAAAAATATGGCTATCTGATTTTAAACTTTTATGTAGCTACTTATTGACTTATGAGGTATGGTATTTAGTTTCCATTAAAATAAGATTTGCTTAAACTTTTGAAACAGCAAATTAAATTACATATATTTAAAAGAAAATTAAATAAAATCTATTTTGCCTTCTGTGTACAAGGCACTATGTTAAACCTACATAGGGAAGAATCAGAGGTGGGTTCTCTGCCCTTGTGGAGTTTATACTCCAGAAATTCAATAACCATTAATCAATCTATCATACAATTAAAATTTTGGGAAATAGAAAAGGGAAACATAAGTTGCAGATCTGTTATTGACTTAGGCAAGGCTTCTAAGAAATAATTTAACTTAGTTTTGAAGAATTTATTGACTCTCCAAAATTATCATTTATAATTTCTACAGATTTCTGAATGAACAATGGATGATTTAAAGTTCTAGAATTACACATTGATCTTATGTAATCTTTTCTTTGGAATGTATTTTCATCACTCTTACAGAATATAAATCAATTATTTAAAAACATTTATCAAACTTCATATGTGTATTTTCATTAGAGTTGTAGACTGATTACAAAACTGGAATACTTGCATTTTTGCAACATTATTTATAAAAAAGAGTAGATTAAAAGAGCTGGCATTTAAACCAAATAATTTTGCTAGGATGTTCTGATATATTAAGAGGAGGTTTAAGGTGCCATATAACTACATGTGTAAGTACACCCTTGTTGCTGACCTTACAATGCACTTAGTATCTTATACTTCACTAATGCTGTCTCTACTACCGCAAGCAATTTATTCTGCCTCATGTTCCTCAAGTGCTCATAAATCAGCATTAGATCCTTTTACTGAGTTGCTGATTTTAAGCCAGCACAGTTAGAGGGAGCATTTGGATTCAAAGTATAATATTGGCACACATATTGATTTTAATTAGTCTAATTAGTTCATTACACTAAAAATCACACAGATCATTTATTACATCAAACCTAATGGCATATGATCAAGGATTTAATATGATAATGAAGTAGATCAATTATCACTCATAAAGGAAGTCATTAACAAGTGTAAACATTGTCAAGCTGAATACCATTACAAATTATGAAGTCATAGCAAAGAAAATTTGCATATACACACTAATTTTATTTTATAGTTTATCTCTTTAAAAAATAGGTACATTTTCATTTTTAAATTCACTTTTTTGTGTCTGTTATTACCATTTTAAGTTATGCACAAGCTGGTTAACATAGGTTGTAGGTTTACATACTTGTAACTGTATCTGGGAAATCTATATGTTGCAAAAAAAAATTAACATCGTTAGCTGGAACTAAAGTCCATTTCCATTTCTTGTTTTCCCTTCACCTTGAAAACTTAGAGTTTGTTCACTCTGGCAGTTTAGTAGTCCTGGTTTGCATAACAATAAACAACCAATGAAGGTTCTTGAAATATCTGTGATACTTGATATATCCTGCAGGCTAATTGATGTTATTTTTAAATCTTTAATTAAATAACAATAAAACATATAATTACATTCAGCAAGGAACAAGATTTCTGCAGAAAGATTTCAGATTACAACCCTACATACTCATTTATTAATGCTTTTTGCGGCTTTAACATTACTAAGACATCTTAAATAAAAGCAGCCAAGTGTGCACACTGGTCCTAACTCAATGCATTGCCATTTATCATTATTATTGCTATCATTACCCTTTGCTTAGGGTCCCTTCACTCTGTTTTAAATCCATTTGACAGTAGTGCACATTCAAGCCATTGAGAATTTATCTTTCTGGTGAGAATTTGGGAGGTAGTATATAAAATATTTCCTTGATATCGAGATATAATATGATCTGTCATTACCTAAATGTTAAACTTCAGCAAAAAAATGCTGTCTCAGGAATTCTTCAAAACCTCTTCAGAGAGTTCTCAAGCAATACACCTTGTTATTGACAATTATATATGTACATATAATTGATGTAAAGGGTATCATAAATGTTCCTGATTGATAATCTACAATAGCTAATAATAATAAAACTAATAAAATAATATAAAATAAAATATCCTCCTAAAATACCACCTCATTCTGTTGTCAAGATAGCAAACCTGGAAAGCAACCTCTGTGGATTCATCACCTGGTCCCTCCAATTTATTATGTGTACCTCACAGGCTTGTTGTGAGGATCAAATGAGTTAATATCCCTAACGTGCTTAAAACAGGGCCTGGCATGCATTAGTCACTCAGACGTTAGCTGTTTTATGAAGAGGCAAGTAGTAGTGTGTTCAGTTGTCTGACATTTTTCTAGTCTAACAGCTTCCTAGAGCAGACTGTAGTGCAATGAATATGCAAAGCTCACCTTTCTGCTTTACTTTCTGCCACTGGTGTAGAGTATACATCAATGGTATGATTTCTTAACGGCATTCTCTTATCAGACACTCTCACCTCAATGCATTCTCATTGCCATTATTGTTCAAAAGCGAAATTGATCACACCTTTTCACCCATTCTTCTCTGTGAAGAGAATAAAGTCCAGTTCAAACTCCTTACCATGACATTTTCTCTGTCCTCCCCGATCCTATTTCTCTACTCTAGGTTTGTGTGATGCAGCAACGCCAGGTTCTCATTGTTTCCTTGCAAGTATTGTGCTTATCAGCCTCCGTGCTATTCACTTCCTAGGTTTGCTTCCTGACAGGTTCCCTGTTTTTCTGCCTGATGAATCCCTAATGATTCTTCAATATCTATTCCCTCCAAATGCATTCCATTCTTCATTATGAGTTACACAACTCTGGGAAAATTATTTAATTTCTCCAAACTTCAACTTCTTCTCTGAAATGCATGAATAAATATGATCATTTATGCTAATGTGTTTGTAAGATTAGGTACATATTCCACACAGAGTTCAGTACATAATAGGTGCTTAATGAATTGTAGCTATTATTATTATTATTGCTAACATCGTTATTATTCCATCTACAAAAAGAAAGCCTGCATTTCTCAACAAAAATATAACGAAATCTACGTCAGGATCAAAGCATTTGAGCCCATAGGTTCTAGGTCCCCAAGCCCTAAGAAATGTATTAACAGATAGGACACCACCGGTGGTGAGTAAGACAGAGGCAGTAGCTTAAAACTCTGTAGCCAATGCTTATTACCTGGGTGATGAAATAATCTGCACACCAAAACTCCACAACACGCAATTTACCCATGTAACAAACCTGCACATGTACCCCCTGAACCTAAATAAAAGTTGAAAATAAAAAAATAAAAACTCTGTAGTCAAAGGTCAAAGATTGCATTGGTAACAAAAAGACAACTAATATGGGGGGAACAGCAACTCCAAAGGCCAATAATATTGTTATTATTGCCATCCTGCACGAATATAAAAAATATGTATTTTTAGAAAACATTTAAATGTAGCAAAATCCTATTATCTGATGAGCTCTGAATAACACAACATGTCATTTGTTTATGAAGCATAAGCAATATACCTACAGATTGGTCTACTCTGCAAAAGGAGAAAAGAACACCTCCCCCTCTTTTTATGGATCTGTCAAATAAGTGCTGTGCTTTCTCTGTCAAGATCACAAGCTTTGGTGAATTAGTCATGGAGTTCTTTGTTTTTAGTTCAGATAAGCTGATTGTTTGCTTTTGAATGCAGTGTACAGACCTGTTGGCAAGTTGAGAGAAGGCCCCCAAGGAATACACTGAGGACTACAGTAGACCTCCAGCCAAAAGCAGTACACAAACTGCTCTCCAGATTCCACTGCATGAATACACACACCGCCTTAATTAATCCATCATTAACATCAGAGCGCAGCACAGCGCCTACCACACCTGGCTTGACAGCTGGATTGAAAGCACCGTTGACAGCTGGTGCTTATGTACTTGCTTGAAGTAAGGGGGCTGATGATGGGCTTGCCTAGGGAGCTAGAGCCCTGCCGAGAGGTTATGTGTTTGATGAACGTAATAGCAGTTAATGAGAATATTTTATGCTAGAGTTTGGGGACTGATGTAATAGTATTACAATAAAATGTACATACTTGGCAATTCAATATCTAACTCTGCTAAATATTGTAAAGCCATGTAAACTTTTGAACAAATGTCTTGTGTGCTAAGAAGTAAGTTCCCACGGAGCAGTATTTTTAACCTGAAATAGCTAAATAGAATCACTGCAGGTCCTTGTGGCCTGGGGGGGGGTAAAACATTCCCATAAACATCAAGGCAATTCCCTTCTAAACTCTTGATCACACTCTATGCTTACTACCACGGGGTGTAACTTTAACCCCAAATGCTTGTCTTTTCCCTAAATCAATGTTTAGGCTTTATATTTTAGGGCCTTATTCAGGTAGTGTTATCTATCATAGCAATTAGGGATGATTAAGTGACTTCCGGTGGTGATTGATGGTTCCTTCTAGTGTTTATTAAGTTGGGAGCACTTCTCACTTGTTAATATAACAAAAAAGGCTGGGTCAGTTGCATCTCCAGTTTCAACAGGCTGAGAATCTGATTTTTCTCTAACTGTCCTGCTTTTGGCTCAGCTTAGCTTAGCAGCTGCGGCAGCACCATTAATAGTTTCACAAGGCCTATGGAATTAAGGTTAAACCCTGAAAACCCTGAAATTGGCACTTAGATCCTTCCCTGCCCTGCTTCCATTGATCAACCCAACCTGCCCCTTCAGACTCTAAGGTGGCTAAACTGAATTTGTTACTGTTCTCTGAAAACAGACTGCTTTTTTTTTTTTTTTTTTTTTTTTTGGTCTCTCTGTGCCTTTGTTCACATTGTCCCAACTCCCAACTAATCTTTCATGACCCAGGTCAGAAACCACCTCCTGATCACATTTGCTTCCTCGGAGCTGTGTAGAAGAATGAAAGTGGCTTGACCCACTACTGTGAGATTTTTAAAGGCAAGGGACTCTGTCCTATTTATCTTTTGCCAATTCATTTTTGGAATAAATGAATTAGTGACAAAATCAAGAATAGAAGCAGGTCTCACTGTATAGTACGTATTGCCCCCACCACCTTACATTATTCCCCAGCTGTGACTAAGTGAAAGACATTTAAAAAGCTAGAAAGAAAAATCCAAATCTATCCCTTGAATTACGTGTAGTGTATGCTCCTCTATTAATAATAGCAGCTAACAGTTTTTAAGTCTTTATTAATCACATTCAATACATTTTTAACTTATGACTCACAGTCAACCAATGAGATATTATCACTCTCATTTTATAAGTGAGGAAAATGTGACTCAGAGCGAAAGTTAGGTAACTTAAGTTTACAGTGAGAAAGTAAAAGAAGTTAGGTTTTATAAAGCTAACCTTTATTGAACAGATAGTATGCTTTGGAGACTGTTCTAGGTTCTTTCCCATAGTAAATCACTTAATCCTCCCAACTACTCTGTGAGGTAGGTACTAATATAAATTTCAACAATGAGGAAACTGGACAACAAAAGAGGGTAAACACATGTGTCAAATGGTAATCAGTGGGGCTGAGATTTAAACTCAAGGAGTTTAGCCCCAACTCTCAACTACTATGCTATAGCGATTCCAGCATCTTTGACATCAAGCTCAGAATATTAACTGCTATGTGACCTTGCCTCAAAAGGAACATTTATGCCACTGTGCTTATAGTATATGTGTGTGTACATGCCTGAACTCCTAGGCTGTGGCTTTTTCATCACTGTGCATCCTACAGTGTCTAATTATCTAATACTGTTTTATAGACCTAGGTTTTCAATAAATATTAGAGGCATTTCACTTATGTACTTTGCCTTAAATCAACAGAAAACTATTAAGAGACAATTTTCTATGAGTCTGTCACATTTCTGCACATCTTAAAGAGGCAGTGACACAATTTGTTTCAGGTTATCTTCTCACCAATGCTTGTATAGCAAATAGCCTTGAAAGACAGAAATAGTATCTTCCCCTGGTGTAAAGTGCAAGTGCGCTTATAGCTTTAGGGAGTAGAGATAATACATTCTCCAGAGTAAGAAAAAGGATATGTGTACTGCATGTTACAAAAAACTAGATTCCCTAAACTCAAGATTCCTCTCCTGTAACATAACTCATTGCTTATGTAAACATCTCTCTGGGTCCCATGGGAGACCTGAAACAAATAGGTAAGAACTGATACAAATAAGCCCATGCTAGTTGCTAGCCACGGGTAATAAAAGTCCTTTGTCTCTAACCTAGGAATCTTGGGTCTTCTGCCATCATGCTAAGAACTGCAGCAGGCTACCTTGTAGGCTTGTAAGTACAATCAAATCTTAGACGCTTCAGAGTTCTTGCCTAAAACAACTAAGGTTATGAAAACAAGTTTCCATGGTTCTCTGTGGGTAACTAAAAAGTTATTTCTAAAGTAGAAGTTGGAAATTTAAAGAAGTTTTTAAATTATTGATTTACAAGTAATTTATTTCCTAGTGAATTAATTCATTGTCCAATAAAGTCTAAATAATATTTCTTTCAGAAGACCATAGGCAACTTCTAAACTATCAATTGATAAATCTTAATGAATTCAATAAAAGTAGGAAAACACAATTACAATTATTGTTGACTAGTAATCATAGCTAGTTAAGTAACGTTTTTAACCATGTGGTAATAAATCTTAAAGGCTCATTTGAGAAATATCTCTCCAAATTTTCTGTTCTTTCTCACATGTGCAGAGAAGATTCTGGCTGTCTTCATTCTTGCCTGCAAAAAAGAAAAAAAAAGTGACATAATAAAAAAAGACCTAGGTTATGAAGAAAATGAGTATTAAAACTATGCCTCCTCATTTTTGCATTCATCCACTCATTCATTCATTCAACAAACACAGTCGAGTGCCGGACACTGTGCTAGGCACTGGGACTCTAACAATTAATAAGACTCAGTTTAGTAGAGAAATGGTTATGTATGTCTTCAACCAAGTGGCTTAGATTCTGTGGACCTTAAATTCCTCATCTGTAAAAGTGTTTCTTTATATTTTATAAGTTTTTCACATTTGAAATAATGCAATGTTTTTAATAAAAACTTTAAAGGCTACCTTGGATTTTAAAGCCTACCAAACCCATCATCATAGACCATGTGGCACAAATCTAAATCATAAAAGATTCAGAATGTTCAAATACATTTTTGTTTTTTAAACGAAATCCCTTATGAATCGCCCTTGAGGGCAGGGCATGAACGACTATAAGGTAATGTTAGGAGGAATCATTTAACCCCTCCCACTCAAGTTAGAACACGGACAGGTTTCTCTTCATTTCTAAAGGGGAAGGGGTGAATTCACTAACTAGTGAATTTAGAAGGAACAGAGACAGCATGATTCTGTTCCTTCCATGTTTCTCCCCTCTGAGAATCTGTCCTCAGGATGCTCCAGTATCTGCTTCTCAATTGTAGCAGGTCTACAACGGCAGGATTTACCCTTAGAGGACTTACAATGAAGGAAGAGAAGCATCCAGTTTTGGGTGGATACATGCAAAAGTGAAAGTGTTAGAAAACCTAATTGCCTGCAGATTTAAGCCACGTTTTCCCAAATTTGGAAAAATAAAAATGACATACTGATCTCATCTATATGATTTTTATGTCTCATGTTTCAATTGTTTGACACCTTGCACAAAGATAAAGGGTGGATTTTGTTAACCTCAAATCTCAACAGAAACATGTTTCTAAACAGTGTACATAGTTTTTCCTTACACTGTGATGTCACAGAAATATAAAATAGTTGTTGCCAAATTTTGAAATTCTTCAAAGAACATCTCTGTTACAAATTTACCAGACAGGCATCTATTATATTTTATGTTAATGCTTGTAGCTCTATTATTATTGTTTTATAATTACTCCACTTTAGTAAAAAGCATATTTTAGATATAGTAAAAGTATTGGTCATTTGACTGAACTTGAGTACTCAATCAAGTGCAAGGCAGATAAATTGATGGTTGAGAAAAGGTAAATGTTGAATTAATGATTCTAACAATAAATAGATGATGAACAATTTATCAAACTGCATACTTCCAGAAGATAAGGACTCACCTGTTTCTGAAAGCCTTGTATTCTACAGACCACCCCATTCAAAATATTTTAATACAAAGGTATTTATTCAATAAATGTTTGTTGAATATGTGTAGAAGTATGTGAAATGATGCATAAGTTCCTTCTTTATTGTTTTTCCCATAGGATCACTTCTCAGTGGAACTAGTTATAAGATTTGGACATGTCTTTCAGTCCATATATCCCATATTCCTTTTAAAAAGTTATATGTTAGGAAAACAATAAACATGTATAATTCACTTCATTAGGGATGACAGTCTACGACTTGTTAATATTATTGTAATGGGCAAAATAAAAACAAAGTTAGATTACATAGTGTTTAACCATCAAAGACACCATTGTATTTAATTAGACTCTGTGAAATGTCCATTTGACAGATAAAGAAACTGAGATTTAGAAAGATTAAATTAACACGAGGATGTGCCAGTGTTGATTCTTAAACCCAGTTCATTTGGTACAAAATTCTCATTATTCAACACTATGACTCCTTAAAAATAAGTAGGAAATTAAGAAATTTCTATGACTGCTAACAATTATCTATCAGCTGCCTGTCTAAGAGTTTGCATTTGTTGAACTCTTACACTAGAGTAAGAGCAAAGGTCATGAAGGTCGTATATGCTGTATAGTGCAAATTGAAATGACAAGAAAAAATCCTGCTGACAAAACGTCAGTAAGAAAAAAAGCGGGACTAATTCAGAAAAATAAAGGAATCATTTTAAACAATGCTGTAAGAAATAACAAACCACATTTAAGGGTGTTGTTTGATCTTTAGAACCAAAGTTTTTAATTCTGGAAACTATTTTTAGAATGCAATTAGTGTGTCATCGAGACTTTTAGATTATGCTCATGATTCATTGTAGACTATACAGAGAACAGACAAGAGTTTTTTTTTCTTTCAACAAAAAGCATGGATCATCTATTTGATTAGATGTGTGAAGGAAATGAAAAATCTTTAGCAAATACATAGCACACATCCTGAATCATTTAAAACAATGTTTCACCTAGTTTGCATTTGAATGGTTTCAATCAGTACAACGAAACCTCTTTCACTGAGTATTTAAGTGTATAATAAATTAATTAAGAATGTTGGTAAAAAAACTATACTCAAAATATATAATAATCTCAACATATTAGTAAATTTATTTTTTATTTTTTAATTTTAACATGATTTTGATGAAAATTTCCACAGTGGAAAAAATAAATACAATTCTGTCAAATAAGGAACAAAAAAGAAATTAGATAAAGTGCACCAATATTTTGTTTGTGAGGAAGAATTGTATCTTATATTACAAATATATTTATCCACAATCGGGTAGTCTTTTTACCATTTACAATACTTTTCCTTCCTCTTTCCTTCAGTTATTCATATTAAACAAGCATTTACTGCACACATACTAGTGAGCAATAGTAAAATGAAAGAGAGGCAAAGTGGAAAAAGAAGATAGGGTTTTGATATCCTCAAAAATCTAATGTGCTAGTTAACCAGGAGAATGACATGTAAACAAATGATGGAGAATCAACAGGATAGCAGCTCTACTAATATTATGTTAAAACTGTTACAGTAGCAGAATTGAGAAAATATCTGGCTATTGAGAAAAATCAACAAGAAAATGACATTTGAACCAGGTCTCAAATGACCAAACAGAGAATATAGATAGATCGGTCATAGGCAGAGGAAGACTGTGTAGAAAGGCACCAGGCAAGTGTAGGGAAGAAGTAGAACAGTGGTGCTGTACATACAGCATATGTGAAGGTGGAGATGGGGAGAACGCACACAAGTAAAGGTAAAAAGGGACAACTACATTAAGAGCTTTATATAGGATCAAATACTCGATCCAGTTGAAAACCAACGGGAATTTTTGGAGTAAAAAAATTACAAAATTAACACTGATTTTTAGAAAAAACATTCTAATGAATGTGAATGAAGATTGTAGCAAAGACAAATATCTCAAGCCTTAAAGATCACTTGGGAAATTCTTCGTTTCTGTGAGATGAGAGGGGACTGGGACCCAAATCATCATAGTGACCTAGAGCTGGGGATGGACTTTGAAGCACATTTAAAAAGGAGAATAGCCTTCGGGCCTGGTGAGATTTGGTGTGAGAAGTTCAGAAGAATCTGAGATAATGCCAAGCTTTTGAATTTAGATGACTCTGTGGTACTATTATCAACTAGAGGAAGTAGAGAAAGTTGATAAAGGGGGATAAATTGATATTGGGTTCTTTTTGAGGCATGTTGAGTTTAAGATTCCTTCAGAATCCACAGAGACATAAATAAAGCGGACAGGGAGAAACATGGCACTGGAGGACTATGGGAGAGCTGAGCTACAGCATGTACTTCTGGGGCATCCAACGTGAAAAGAATCAGTGACCGTGTATGAGATCACCTGGAGCAAGTGTGCAGAAGGTTGACGGCATCACCAAGTGGCACCTTGATTTTCAAGGCATACGTGGAAAATAGCTAGCTATAAAATCAAAAGGAATCTCAGAGGGGAAGCAGAAGGAGAAAAGTTCAAGCAGATATTGATCAAGAGTGTTCCATGTTCGAGACAGTGAAGGAGATGAGGACTGAGGAACGTCCAATTAATTTATCATTAAAGAAATGCAATTGATGGAAATTTGGGGGTAGGAGTAAAAAGATGGTTTAAAATTAAAAGATGTCACAGATAACAGAATAGGTAGTTAACAAATACTTTTGCTGTATTAAAATATTCAAAACTACCAAAATAAATATTTTTCTCTTCATTTATTCTTAAGCAAAGTACGGTTTTGCAAGTCATTAGAGATTCTACTCAAAGTGAAATCTCCTGTCATAATTTATGCCTATAGAACCCAAAGTGGCTGAAAATATAGGTAGGACACTGAACATCTTCTGGTATACAAAAAGAAATTATACCAACATCTATGTTTCTTTATACATTTATTGACTTTTCATCACAATGTATGATGAGCCAAGTGAATAAGACCCATGTTTTTATTTTTACTTTCATGTAAACCCTCTGAACTCTTTTCTGTTTAGTCCTGGCATGATACGTTTGTATTTTTCTGTCATTTCAGGATAAAAGTGATTTTTACTATCCTAAAATATATTGTTTAAATGTTCCCCTAAATAAAGAACGTTATGTGATTTAATCCCCAAAGCCACACCAACATTAATAATAATACCAATGTAAATTTTGACAAGATATCATAAGTTACAAAACCATTCCATGAACTATCTCCTCTGACATCTTCTACAACTTAAGAAAGTGAATAAGGCAGATATAGTTATCTTGCATGTAAGAACTATGACTTTAGGTGACTTGTCACGAGTCACGTGATGAGAACCTGGACTGTTCCTCTACAGCCCTGCCTCTTAATTATCTTCAGCCTAGAAAATAAAACTCCTTAGCAAATTAAAAACACCTAATTTTTTTCTGTAAAATATTCTTTATTTCAAATTCTCAAAGAGAAAACATATTGTTTGATTTTCTTTTTAATGGTCAATACGCTAAATTATGTCAAATAGGACGGTAATTATATAAGAAGTATAAAACTTCTTTACACAAGCCAATTTATTTTATTATGAGAAACCATATGGCATAGGAGTTAAAAGTTCATAAACTGGAGCCACCTAACCAAGTTCTAATCCTAGCTGTGCTACTCACTGTGCAATTTCAGTCATGCCACTTAAACTCTCTGTGACTCAGTTTCCTCATTTGTAAAACAGATGTGATAACAATAATTGTTCCTACTTCCTAAATTTTGTTGTTTGAGTTATTACATTTAAAGCACTATGTAGGTGTTCCTGTTACCATCATTATTCTATAATGTACTAACCTTTTTAAAATGAAATGCAAGGAATTAACAAAGGAAATACTATTTTTCCACCAGGTAATTTTTGAATCTAACAGGACTACTGAGAAGACCAAGGAAAGAAAAGACTAGAACAACTTTCTACTATCTTAATCACCAAATTTGAGAGAATGTGAAGGTCCATGGCTGCTGATGACTTGAAGATATAAAACTAAATACCAAATTATTTCTTCCTGTTCTCACAAATTAAATACATTTGTTTTGAAAGCAGACCTACTTTTTTAAATGAGCAAAGAACATGATGAGTAAACAGTGCACAAAAAAGTGAAAAGAATATAGACAATTCATGAAATAGTGTTGAACCTCAACTCAGGTTTAGGGACTATGGGTACCTAGGCAGCCCTTGGGATCTTGGTGGGAGGAACCCATGGACTTCTCCACTTAAGAATGTTACCTTTAATATAATTGTGCTGCCAAAAATGCCAGTCACCATGACCATGTCTCTAATTTTAATACTGCAAATCCTCTGGAAATCTCTGTTACAGTTTCCATCAGGTATCCACATAGAGCAATTAAGCTACAAAAGAAAGGCAAAGCGATGCAGACATTTTCAGGATGGGAGAACTTCCCTATAAGCATGGTGGGCAATTCTAATTGGATGGGGGCAGAAAGTGGAGGGCTAGAAAGATAACTCTCCTCAAAAAAGATACTATAAATTGTCATACAGAAATATTTGAATCCATCTACCCTTTTCAATTAAACAGACTCCTTTCAAAAAGTATTTAGTTAAAAACTATTTTTTGAAGCTTCTTAAAGTATTGCCATTTCTTTTCAGAAGACTTGTTCTGTTGTCTCCCTTCCCCACCCCAAGACTGACTGAGGTTGTATCTTTCAGCACACTTTTGCTGAACATTGATTATTATAATTTTTTAAATAACAATTTCAATTTGACACGTTAAAAAATAGCCATTAGCTTAACTTCAATTTTGTGAATGTTATATAACCCACAAAATTTCAATAAAGTTTTATGCCACTCTCTCTTTTTTGTCTTAGACTAGCTCAAGTTGCTTTCTCTTACTTACAAACAAAATTTGAAAAAGAAAGTCAAAAACGCAACATCGTCAATCTCAGACAACTAGTGAAAATTTGAAAATGATATGTATCAACAGGAAAAATGGCTAAATATGTTTTGCTAAATGTTTATCAAAAAATAATACACTTAGAAATTCATTTTCAAACAATACTTGAATGTACAAAATGTGCTCATGGTGCCATATTAGGCAGAAAAAAATTGTTGCAAAAGACTTTGTATACATTACCATATAGTGTATGAAACAAATAGAAAAAAAGTTGAAAATTTAATTAAAATGCTACCAACAGTTATTTCTACATAGTGGGATAACTGATTTTGTTTATTTCCTTCTTCATATTTGTCTATTTCAAATTTTCTAACCATATGTTATTTATATAATCCATCAAGATTCCAAGGGCTGCCTGGGTTTCCAGAGTCCCTAAACCTGAGTTGAGGTTCAATGCTATTTCGTGAATTGTTTACATTCTTTTTATTCTTCTACGCACTGTTTGTTTATTCATGTCCTTTGCTCATTTAAAAACAGCAGGTCTTCTTTTTAAACAAATGTATCTAATTTGCAAGAACAGGAAGAAATATTTTGGGATTTAGGTTTATATCTCCAAGTCATCAGCAGCCATGGACCTTCAAATTCTCTCAGATTTGGTGAGTAAGATAGTAGAAAGTTGCTTTACTATCTTACTCACCAAATAGCAGACAGATAGTGGAAAGTTCTTTGTCTAGTCCTTTCTTTTCTTAGGTCTTCTCAGTAGGTGTTTAGAGTCCTGTTAGAGTCAAAAATTGCTAGGTGCCAATTTGTTTTTTTTCAGTTCCTTGCTTTTCGTTTGGAAATTGTAGCTATATTATGGAATAATAGTGGCAATAGCAACATCTACATAGTGCTTTAAATATAGTAACTCACACAATAAACTTAAGAAGTAGGAGCAATTACTATCATCACGTTTATTTTACAAATGAGGAAACTGGCCAGTGTGGTGGCTCGCGTCAGTAATCCCAACACGTTAGCAGGCCAAGGCAGGCTGATGGCTTGAGCTCAGGACTTCGAGACCAACCTGGGCAACTTGGCAAAACCCTATCTCTACAAAAATAAAAAATCAGCCAGGCATGGTGGTGCATGCCTGTAGTCCCAGCTATTCAGGAGGCTAAGGTTGGGGAATTGCTTGAGCCCAGGATGTCGAGGCTGCAGTGAGCTGAGATCACACTCCTGCACTCCAGCCTGGGCAACAGAGCAAGACTCTGTCTCAAACACATGGGGAAACTGAGGCACAGAACGTTCAAGTGTCATGACTAAAGTTGCACAGTCAGTGAATAGCACAGCTAGGATTTAAACCTAGTCAGGTAGCTCCAGAGTCCAAGTATGACACTCTGGGTTGATGAGGGTAATGTTTCGCTTCCTTTTCACTCCACTCTAAACTGTTTGCCTCACTCAGCCAATGTCAAGGGGCTACCAGAATCCTTGGGAGATATGGTGTAGCACACCAAGAGTTACAGATGCAGTTCTCTGAGCAGTGGCTTGGACAAACACAGAACAAACTGCTAAAATCATGGAGGCAATTCTGAGAGTAGCAGAGCCTGGAGGAAGCTTGACACTTGGAGGGTGCCAGATACCTAGAGACAAGGTAACAGTGGCCCTGTGAAAGCGTTCTGTATATGCCAGACCAAAAAAGTCAATTGAGAACGTAATGGATGTGCTGATAATTGGTCTCCTCTGAGACTGGGCCAGAAACTGTTGCCTTGGCAGGAGATCAACACACTAACATCATCAACAACACAGACATATAAGATTGTCAGCATGTGTGGTAGACTACAATAGCTAGGCCTATATTTTAATGTATAGTTGACCCTTGAAAAACACAGGTGTAAACTGCATGGGTTCACTTGTATGTGGATTTTTTTCAATAAATATACTGGAAAACTTTTCGGAGATTTCTGACAATTTGAAAAAACTTGCAGATGAACCACATAGCCTAGAAATATCAGAAAAAAAATTAAGAAAAGGCTAGGTATGTCATGAATGCATAAATTATCTGTAGATACTAGTCTATGTGTTAATCAACTCTTTCTGTTATCAGCAAACCTTCTAGTCAACAGTAGGCTACTAATAGTTAACTTTTGGGAGAATTAAAAAGTATACACAGATTTTCTGTTTCTTTTTCTTTCATTCTTTTTTTTTTTTTTTTTTTTTGAGACGGCGTCTTGCTCTGTCACCCAGGCTGGAGTGCAGTGGTGCAATCTCTGCTCACTGCAAGCTCTGCCTCCCGGGTTCATGCCATTCTCCTGCCTCAGCCTCTCCGAGTAGCTGGGACTACAGGCGCCCGCCACCACGCCCAGCTAATTTTTTTATATTTTTAGTAGAGACGGGGTTTCACCGTGTTAGCCAGGATGGTCTCGATCTCCTGACCTCGTGATCCGCCCGCCTCGGCCTCCCAAAGTGCTGGGATTACAAGCGTGAGCCACCGCGCCCGGCATGTGCACAAAGTGCAGGTTTGTTACATATGTATACATGTGCCATGTTGGTGTGCTGCACCCATTAACTCGTCCTTTACATTAGGTATAACTCCTAATGCTATCCCTCCCCTCCTGCCATCCCCCGGCAGGCCCCCGTGTGTGATGTTCCCCATCCTGTGTCCATGTGTTCTCATTGTTCAATTGCCACCTATGAGTGAGAACATGCGGTGTTTGCTTTTATGTCCTTGCAATAGTTTGCTCAGAATGATGGTCTCCAGCTTCATCCATGTCCCTATAAAGGATATGAACTCATCCTTTTTATGGCTGCAGAGTATTCCATGGTGTAGATATGCCACATTTTCTTAATCCAGTCTATCACTGATGGACATTTGGGTTGGTTCCAAGTCTCTGCTATTGTGAATGGTGCCTCAATAAACATACATGTGCATGTGTCTTTATAGCAGCATGATTTATAATCCTTTGGGTATATACTCAGTAATGGGATGGCTGGGTCAAATGGTATTTCTAGCTCTAGATCCCTGAGGAATTGCCACACTGTCTTCCACGATGGTTTAACTAGTTTACAGTCCCACCAACAGTGTAAAAGTGTTCCTATTTCTCCATATCCTCTCCAGCACCTGTTGTTTCCGGACTTTTTAATGATCACCATTCTAACTGCTGTGAGATGGTATCTCATTGTGGTTTTGATTTGCATTTCTCTGATGGCCAGTGATGATGAGCATTTTTTCATGTGTCTGTTGGTTGCATAAATGTCTTCTTTTGAGAAGTGTCTGTTCATAACCTTTGCCCACTTTTTGATGCGGTTGTTTTTTTTTTCTTGTAAACTTGTTTAAGTTCTTTGTAGATTCTGGATATTAGCCCTTTGTCAGATGGGTAGATTGTAAAATTTTTCTCTCATTCTGTAGGTTGCCTGTTCACTCTGATGGTAGTTTCTTTTGCTGTGCAGAAGCTCTTTAGTTTAACTAGACCCCATTTGTCAATTTTGGCTTTTGTTGCCATTGCTTTTGGTGTTTTAGTCATGAAGTCCTTGCCTATGCTTATGTTCTGAATGGTATTCCCTAGGTTTTCTTCTAGGGTTTTTATGGTTTAGGATCTAACATTTAAGTCTTTAATCCATCTTGAATTGATTTTTATATAAGGCATAAGGAAGGGATGCAGTTTCAGCTTTCTACATATGTCTAGCCAGTTTTCCCAGCACCACTAATTAAATAGGGAACCCTTTCCCCATTTCTTGTCTTTGTCAGGTTTGTCAAAGATCAATGGTTGTAGATGTGTGGTATTATTTCTGAGGGCTCTATTCTGTTCCATTGGTCTGTATCTCTGTTTTGGTACGAGTACCATGCTGTTTTGGTTACTGTAGCCTTGTAGTACAGTTTGAAGTCAGGTAACTTGATGCCTCCAGTTTTTTTTTTTTTTTTTTTGCTTAGGATTGTCTCAGCAATGTGGGCTCTTTTTTGGTTCCATATGAACTTCAAAGTAGTGTTTTCCAATTCTGTGAAGAAAGTCATTGGTAGCTTGATGGGGATGGCATTGAATCTATAAATTACCTTGGGCAGTATGGCCATTTTCACAATATTGATTCTTCCTATCCATGAGCATGGAATGTTCTTCCATTTGTTGGTGTCCTCTTTTATTTCACTGAGCAGTGGTTTGTAGTTGTCCTTGAAGAGGTCCTTCACATCCCTTGTAAGTTGGATTCCTAGGTATTTTATTCTCCTTGAAGCAATTGTGAATGGGAGTTCACTCATGATTTGGCTCTCTGTTTGTCTGTTATTGGTGTAAAGGAATGCTTGTAATATAGTCCCATATTTCTTGGAGGCTTTTCTTGAAATAGTCCCATATTTCTTGGAGGCTTTGTTCATTTCTTTTTACTGTTTTTTCTCTAAACTTCTCTTCCCCCTTGATTTCATTCATTTGATCTTCAGTCACTGATACTCTTTCTTCCATTTGATCAAATCTGCTACTGAAGCTTGTGCATGTGTCACATAGTTCTCGTGCCATGGTTTTCAGCTCCATCAGGCCATTTAAGGACTTCTCTACACTGTTTATTCTAGTTAGCCATTCGTCTACCTTTTTTTCAAGGTTTTTAGCTTCTTTGCAATGGGTTTGAACATCCTCCTTTAGCTCAGAGAAGTTTGTTATTAGTGATCGTCTGAAGCCTTCTTCTCTCGACTTGTCAAAGTCATTCTGCATCCACCTTTGTTCCGTTGCTGGCAAGGAGCTGCATTCCTTTGGAAGAGAAGAGGAGCTCTGATTTTTAGAATTTTCAGCTTTTCTGCTCTGGTTTCTCCCCATCTTTGTGGTTTTATCTACCTTTGGTCTTTGATGATGGTGACGTACAGATGGGGTTTTGGTGTGGATATCCTTTCTGTTAGTTAGTTTTCCTTCTAACAGTCACGACCCTCAGCTGCAGGTCTGTTGGAGTTTGCTGCAGGTCCACTCCAGACTCTGTTTGCCTGGGTATCACCAGCGGAGGCTGCAGAATAGCAAATGTTGCTACCTAATCCTTCCTCTGGAAGCTTCGTCTCAGAGGCGCACCGAACTTATGAGGTGTGAGTCGCCCCCCTACAGGGAGGTGCCTCCCAGTTAGGCTACCCGGGGGTCAAGGACCCACTTGAGGAGGCAGTCTGTCCATTCTCAGATCTCTAATCCATGCTGGGAGAACCACTACTCTCTTCAAAGCTGTCAGACAGGGACGTTTAAGTCTGCAGAAGTTTCTGTAGCCTTTTGTTCAGCTATGCCCTGCCCCTAGAGTTGGAGTCTACAGAGGTAGGCAGGCCTCCTTGAGCTGAGGTGGGCTCCACCGAGTTCAAGCTTCCCAGCCGCTTTGTTTACCTACTCAAGTCTCAGCAATGGTGGATGCCCCTCCCCCAGCCTCACTGCTGCCTTGCAGTTCGATCTCAGACTGCTGTGCTAGCAGCGAGTGAGGCTCCTTGGGCGTGGGACCCTCCGAGCCAGAAGCGGGATATAATCTTCTAGTGTGCCATTTGCTTAGGCCGTTGGAAAAGCACAGTACTAAAGTGGGAGTGTCCCGATTTTCCAGGTGCCTCCTGTCACGACTTCTCTTTGCTAGGAAAGGGAATTCCCCAACCCCTTGAGCTTCCAGTGTGAGGCAATGCCCCACCCTGCTCCATGGGCTGCCCCCACTTGTCTGGCAAGCCCCAGTGAGATGAACCCGGTACCTCAGTTGGAAATGCAGAAATCACTCGTCTTCTGCATCGTTCATGCTGGGAGTTGCAGACTGGAGCTATTCCTATTCAGCCATCTTGATGCCACCCCCTACACAGATTTTCAACTGTGTGAGTAAACCCTGCATTGCTCAAGGGTCAACTGTAAAGTCTATTAATAGCTAATTTGAGATATAGTAAGGCCAACAGATCAGGAGAGAATTGCCTTTGAAAACAGTTTATTACTCACAGTTCCCCCGAGAAAGGGTATACCACACCACAGGGGGCTACATGGGGAAGCACTGGAGTTGGTCATGAAGCAGAGGGAGAGAAATTGGGCAACCGCCTTTATTGTAGTCTCCATGAGAAGGTACAGGAGAGGTAGGGTAAGTAGGCTTAAGATGGCTACCCTGAATGATTTCATCAGGCTTTGGGACAAAGCAGCTGTCCCTAGTTGCCTGTACCTGGCCGTGGGGTTATTAAGGTAAGAGTATGACAGGAGATGGCTGAGGATGTGGGCTCTGGAATGGTTGGTTTGTATTTGAAAAGCACGTTCCTCCCACTTGTTGATGGGGTTGGGCTTGTTTGTTTTTTTCTTGTAAATTTGTTTGAGTTCTTTGTAGATTCTGGATATTAGCCCTTTGTCAGATGAGTAGATTGCAAAAATTTTCTCCCATTCTGTAGGTTGCCTGTTCACTCTGATGATAGTTGCTTTTGCTGTGCAGAAGCTCTTTAGTTGAATTAGATCCCATTTGTCAATTTTGGCTTTTGCTGCCATTGCTTTTGGTGTTTTAGACATGAAGTCCTTGTCCATGCCTATGTCCTGATTGGTATTGCCTAGGTTTTCTTCTGGGGTTTTTATGGTTTTAAGTCTAACATTTAAGTCTTTAATCTATCTTGAATTAATTTTTGTGTAAGGTATAAGGAAGGCATCCAGTTTCAGCTTTCTACATATGGCTAGCCAGTTTTCCACTCATAGGTGGGAATTGAACAATGAGAACACTTGGGCACAGGAAGGGGAACATCACACACACACACCACCAGGGCCTGTTGTGGCATGGGGGGAGGGGGAAGAGATAGCATTAGGAGATATAACTAATGTAAATGAGGAGTTAATGGGTGCAGCACACCAACCTGGCACATGTATACTTATGTAACAAACCTGCACTTTGTGCACATGTACCCTAGAACGTAAAGTATTTTATATATATATATATATATAGAAAAGCAAATTCCTTGAGGGGGATTCCTCCGGATGACAAGAGTAAGCAACAAGAGAGGCAGGAAGGCAAGGCAAAGTGACTCAGACACATTTTTGAGTTGTCCAGAACAAGGCATGTCTAGCCTAAGGCTAATGTTAAAGCATCAAGTTTACAGAAGCCAGAAACATGATTAATACAGCTTAGCTTTTGTGAGCCAAAAAATACAAATAGCAATTCATTTAAGGGGCCCCAACAACTGAAGAGAAGGAAAACAAACAGAACTCACTCTGCATTACATAGAAATGATGGAATATTAGATATAAATATGAATATAAATAATAAAATCAGTTAAATTCAATAGATTGCTTGAAGGAAAATAATCATTTATGAATGATCATATGTGAGAAACTTTCTAGTGGTCAAAAGATTTATAAAGGGGTAAAAATCATGACGAAAAAGACTTAGAAGGTATATTTGAAAGCCCAGACATTAAAACAACAGTAATTCAGAAGATGAAAAATGTGGAGATAAAGGAAAGGCAATAGTCTAAAATAACCTTTGAAGAAAATTTCCCTGAGTTGAAGAATGTTCTGACCTTTCAGACTGACTGTAGCTCACTAGCTTCTAGACTACATTGAGGAGAACAGAGAACCTCCCAGGCATATAGTAGCAACATTCCCAAACTCTAAAGATACAGAGAAATCTGACAGGTGGCCAGGAAGAAAAACAAATGCATACAATTGAAAAATATACGTATCTGTGTGACTCCAGGCTCTTTATCTGGCATTTTGGAGGCTATGAAACAGGGGAATAGTAACTACAGAAACTCTCAACAGGAAAAGACTACAGCTTATACTTATCAAGATGTCACTCATCTTATGGGACAAAAGTAAAATGTTTGAGGATCTGTAAGAATCCTCAGAGTATACACCTACTAACTCCATCTAAATAAAATGCAGGCAAGAAAACTTCTTACCAATTTACAAATGAACCCAATTAGAGACACAATAAAGCATGCAAGACACAGCAGTGAATAAAAAACTTTGACATTTATAATTACACTATGTTATATACATGATTATCTCCATGTATATTTTATATCAAACATTATTAAATCTGCATGGATAAAGGTAGACTTAAAGTGTACAGTATGAATGGCAAACAAGCATTCTTGAAGATAAGGGATTTACTATTAAAAGCACTAATCTATATCAGGCAAAGAAGTGGTAGGAATCGGGGGAAAGTAAATTTTCTGAAGAGCTTAACTTATTGGTGTGGTTGGGGAAAACAGCGGAATCAAATCTGTGGAAACAGTGTTATGAGTTGAATTATACTCCCCCAAAATTCGTATGTTGTAGTCTTAACCCTGACAATGTAATCTTTTTTGAAAATAGGGTTGCTGAAGAGGTAGTTAAGATGAGGTCATACTGGGATAGAGTGGGCCCCTAATCCAATATAACTGATGTCCTTATAAAAAGGAGAAATGTGGACACAGACATACACACAGGGAGAACACCATGTGAAAAGAAAATTAGAGATCAGCATGATGTATCTACAAGCCAAAGAACAACAAAGATTGCCAGCAAACCACCAGAAGCCAGGCATGAGACATATTCTCCCTCCCAGTCTCAGAATGAACAAACCCTGAAGACAGCTTGATTTTGGACTTCTAGCCTCCAGAGATATGAGATAATAAATTTCCGTTGTTTAAGCCACCAAGTTTGTGGTATTTTGTAATGGCAGCCCTAGAAAACCAATACACTAAGTAATATGAAAGAGCAAGTTGGTATCTTGCTTCCAGATATTAGCAGAAATACATGCATCAGATTATATATAAAATCAGGAAAAGGGAAATGTAAAGACTAATAGAATGGAAAATAAAAATAGAAGCTCTGGAAGGAAAAATCACAACTTGATTATCAAGTAATATAAAGTAAATGAGTGAACCCCAGTCTCTACTAAAAATACTAAAAAATTAGCCGGGTGTGGTGGCAGGTGCCTGTAATCCAAGCTATTTGGGAGGCTGAGGCAGGAGAATCGCTTGAATCCGGGAGGAGAAGGTTGCAGTGAGCTGAGATCGTGCCACTGCATTCTAGCCTGGGCAACAAGAGCGAAACTCCATCTAGGAAAAATAATTATAATAACAATAATAATAATAAAGCAAAGCAAAAAAGGAAACAAAAATGCTTAGTAAAATCAAGTATATCATTCACTATACTAAATGTAAACAGAATGAACACTTCGTAAAACATAGAGATCGTAAGATTCAACTTTTAAAACACTGTACCTTATTTGCAAGAAATACGTTATCGTAAACATTAAAATCATTCACTATTATTAGATTCTCCCCTTCTTGGGTGTGCAGAAGACTCTAGTTGGTAAATATGTCACATGACTGGTTTTAGAAAATGGGCTGTGAAACAAATAATTTAAAAGGGAAGCACATGTCCCAGCTACCTCTTCCTCTGCCACAGTGAACCCTAACACCACAGGTTGAGATGGCAGAACTTCAAGATTGAAGCTGCCTGGATTATTGAGGGCACAAATGGAGGGCAGCTGAGTTTTCAAGTTAAAACAAAACAAAACAACAACAAAGAAACCTAATTGGCCTTTAGTGAGAGCCAAAAATAAACTTTGTTTCTCTAAGCCTTTTAAATGTCAGGGCTAATTTGTTAGTGGAACATAGCTTTTCCTTTCTAACTGATAAACACAATTAAAACAGAGCAATTTCTTTTAAGGTTGGAAATAACAGGATAAACAGAGATACCAGGCAAATGCAAGTAAAAGGAAAGCAAGAATGGATATATGGTGAGATGGATAATTGCATTAAAAGCACCAACAAGGATAGACAATATAATGATGTAATGATAAAAATCACAATTCATAAAAAATATAAACAGCCTTAAATACACACACACACACTCATCAATAATATGTTATAAATCAACAATATGATAGTTTAAGGATATAAAACAAAAACTACCGAAACTGCAATAAAGGTTTGGCTAAATTAGAGTATGAAACTTAAGTATATCTCAGAATTTGACAACTCTAATAGATAAAATATAAGGTCATAAAATAACTCAATAATAGTATATTTAATAGATATTTCCCCTGTATAGAGAATATACATTTTTATATGCTTAATTTAGCCACATCATAAAGCTTGACAGATTTTTAAAAGGTGGCTTTCTTTTAAAATAATTCAATAAAATTAGAAGTTAATAAAAGATTAACTAAAATAATATTGAGAATTTGTTAAAATGAAGTCTGGGGAGGAAAAGACTTTTATACCATAGCTCTTCTAAACTCTTGTCTCATCATCAATATCAAAAAAATAACTATCAATGCTATCCAACATCCCATATTCAAATTATTCTCTACATAAACTTCCAAGTTAGATGAAAGCTTGTATTTTTTTCAAAATGAGGAGATAAGTAGTTTATTTCCATATAAAGTCTTATGATAGCCCAGCTAAGAGGAAGCAGAACTTACACATAGACAATGTGAGGGAATTCAGCTCAGAAAAATATCTCAAGCCAAGTTGCATTCTAGGCTTGAAAGATCCTGTCCATACATCACTGTACTGTCACCATGTAACAGGATGACCATACGTCCTGGTTTGCCAGGACAGTTGTGGTTTATGTCTGTTGCCCAGGTGTAATTATTAATAGTATTCTCTTTCACTTTCAAAAGTGTCTCAGTTTGGACAATAAATTTTATAGTCACCCTACCATGTAGTGATACAGCCCCATTGCTTAACAAGGTAGGAATCTCAGGGCCTTTTCTGTACAAAGATTTGTGAGCACGCCCAGACCATCCATGGACCCTTTTTCATTGTCCTGCTTTTCCTTATCTATGAAAGGAACATCAACAGAATTAAGTATTAATTAATAATGAGAATGAAATGACTGGAAGCAGTATTTATGACCCTGACCAAATTTGAAAATATGCTTATTGAAATAGATACCAAGGGAATCACTGCATAGGATTATACCAGAGAAAATGATAATAACGTATTAGGAAAAATATTATAGGACCTTATTAAATACATAAAGCATATTTTTCTAAACACACTAAAATTCACCAATTCAATCAATCAACCAGTACAAACTGGAATACAGTCCATGCTAGTGTGATGGAAAGGATCAATATAAATTTGATCACCTTGTATGCATTAAAAAAATAGACAAGATAAATTAGGAAAGCTATTGGTATAACATGGATAATATAGTACCTTATGATTTCATTTCACACAACACTGGTAGTTTTTGGTATACATGTTGACTTCTACAGTATACTTCTATGAATAAACACCAATCAATAGATTTATATCATAATCATCCCTATGCTATCAAAGTTCACCTAATAATGTAAAACAAAGTCATTCTTTAGTCTCTTCTCAACACTCAGTCAATGCACTACAGTTTGGAACACAACCTATATTCTTCTGCCTACTATTCTTTATTACATAAGAAACTATGTACCACTTTATCTGTCCCTGGACAATCCTTGAGTATCTAATGCCCCTATTGCTTAAGACCCACTACTTTCTGCTTTTCATTTCACCTTCACAATGCCTACTACTGGCAAAGCCTTAACTTATCTATTCCTTCCAAACCCCCAATGCAAATATCCTCTTTTTATAATAAAATGAAAGCAATTTTCTTTTCCTTTTTTTGCTCATTAGGTAGCCAGTATTATTGGCATTATAGTTAATAGCCACCTGGTATTTAAATATTCTTCTTTACCAATATATTGATCAGATTGCTGTAGATACTTGGCAATTTGTATAGATAGATGAATTTTTCTTGAATCTGTGAAATCAACACTTAGAATCCCACTATATTTGTCACAGAAATCTATAACATTTTTCCTCAGAGATTTAGTTGATTAACTAGTTTAGGGATAATTATTAAACATTGAACTTGATCTTTATTATTGCTCCTTGTCATCTACTGGTGGATACATTAACCATCAGAGTTATGATAGTAATAGAAATGACAAATACAGATTCTTCTCAGAGGAGTAGTAGAGTTGTCAAGAAATATAAGAAATTTGTGTATTTCCTAAATGCTCAGTTCCTAGAATTCAAAAGTAGCATTTGGAATATGTCCGTGGAAATTTGATAATATAAATTTAATTTTACAAAAATCAAGTAATATTCTTTTTAATGATTCAGAGGTTTTCTATAAGATTAAAGATAATTTCAAGAATCACTGAACTTCAGATTTTTTTAAAAGGTCAGTATGCTAGGAATTTTGAAAAGGACCAAAGTAAAGGCATCCAGTGCCAACATGAAAAGAACATATGCATAAACGAATAGATGCCGCTTAAGATAAACTTAGGTATATCTCAGAATTTCACAGCTCTGATAGGCAAAATATAAGTAAGGTCATAGAATAACTGAATAATACTTGATTTAATAGATATATCCCTTGTATAGAGAATATACATTTCCTTTATATGCCTAATTTAGAGACATCATAAAGCTTGACAGATTTTTAAAAGGTTGCTTTCTTTAAAAGTAATTCAATAAAATTAGAAGTTAATAAAAGATTAACTAAAATAATATAATTTGTTAAAATGAATTTTGAGGTGGAAAAGACTTTTTTACTATAGTTATTCAGAAGCTCCTCTCTCATCATCAATATCAAGAAAAATAACTATCAATACCACTATCATCTGGTATTTCAGCTGGTTCTGTAACACCACATGAAAACTTTTTAATTGCAAGCGAGAGACTAATTCTAGTAATGTGTATGCTTGGAAAGAGTTTATATTTCTTTTCTTTTTTTTTTTTCTTTTTAAGAGAGGGTCTTTCTCTGTCATGAAGGCTGGAGTACAGTGGTATGATCACAGCTCACTCAGCTCACTGCAGGCCCAAACTCTCCACCTCAGCCTCCTGAGTAGCTGGGACCACAGGTGGCGCATCACCATGCCCAGCTAGTTTTTATATATATATATTTTTGTAGAGATGCTGTCTCCTCATATTTATATTTCTTAATTAACAAAAGTAGAAGGGAAAATATTTTTTAAAAAATTTTATATATAGTTTTATTGAGGAAAATATTTTCAATTCTCTTTGTTTTCAAAATCAAAGTGAGTAAAATTTTATACATTTTAAAGCTAACACCCATGTTAATATATATGACAAAATTATTTGTCATAAAAATTACAATGGCAAAATTTTACCGTTGGTAATGCTGAAAATTCTCTAGTAGACACAATAGAAAACTGCATCTACTATCATGAATGGAAAAAAACAGACGAGTTTGGCTTTAGCCTATTATTCAGCCTAAATTGACTTGATAGTTTCCTTGTACGCCAAATGCATACTTCAGTATCATCTCTAGTAACTCAGAAATTGTGCATGACAAATGACAATGTGATTACAATATGTCACCATCTTACAAAATAGTAACTGAGCCATTATGAGTACAAAGTATGTTTTTCAGATTTGTGTTAATATATGCATATTAAAATTTCATACATAAAAAAAGTTCAATATGTACTTCATGATGAAATTCTGTCTTTGCATGTTGAGATTCCATCAATTTTTTGAAATATAATTGTGTAAATTTTTTTGCCAGAGTAAAATAATTAATGAGCACCTTGATTCCAGTTACTTTTAAGTGAAACTATTTTTTTCTTTATTTTCAGAAGTTAAATTAGTAGTTAAAGAGACAGTAAAAATATTGAAAAGAATGAGTTAGGTAACCCTGGGAAGCAAAAACTGAGTCAACAGTTTTTCTAAAAATTTAAATAATGATATAAAGCAAAACAACCAATAGTAGATAAAATTATAATTCTAATATTTGTAAAATTATTTCTGTGCTAGCATTCCTGACATTAAAGCAAATAACCTTAAAAAAATGGCTGATAATTTGAGATATTTAATTATATTTAGGCCGTAAGTATTTCAAGATTCATATCTTGCTTCTCCAATGGTATCAGTAAAAAGGGAGCATCTATTTACTATACAAACATGTGGTAAAGTACCTACAGGAGTCATCTAGGAGCCAGCAGTGCTGAAAAATTATTGTTTCTAAATCACAAGGTAAAATTATACAAATTTGAATCTTTAAATGTAAATAATTAATAAATGTATATATTCTAAGTTTTGGTAAAATTGAAACCACCTTTGCAAAATTATAACTGAGGAAATTTTGACAGTGAAAGAAATCAGACCCCACCAACTCTGTCTTGTTTCTAACCCTTAAGCTGTCCTTGTTCATTCCTGGGCGTAGGTTGAACTAACTTTGGGAAGGAATTCAGTTCATGGTTTGACTCTGAAACAAAATTGATAACAGCCCTTTACCAAAAAGACCCCCTTCTTGCCTGGGGTCCAGTCTGCCTTTGCAGGGCTAACAAATTAGCTAAAAGATCAGAAATTACAATTTAGGGGTCATGCAGCCTCTGGCTCCAAGAGTCTAAACCTCCCCAGATTGCTCCTGGGGATAATATCACTATTGCAAAACCTAAAATCAGTGCTTGAGATACTTTGCAGACCCTGTACTGGATGGATCAGCTGACACCACCCAGACTGGTAATCTGGCCCAACCAGTTCTGCTGTCACACCCAGGAACAGAACATACTAAGAAAACCTAACTTTTATCTGCTATGATTCCATCCCCAACCTGACCAGTCAGCACTCCCCACTTCCCAAGCCCCTACCCGCCAAATTATCTTTAAAAATTATGATCTCCAAATGCTCAGAAGACTGATTTGAGTAATAATAAAACTCCGGTCTCATGCACAGACGGCTCTGCGTGAATTACTCTTTCTCCATTGCAATTCCCCTGTCATGATAAATCGGTTCTGTCTAGGCAGCGGGCAAGGTGAACCCACTGGGCAGTTACAAAATCTCAGATTTATTTTTGTATCACAGACATTCTACACTGATGATATTTGGCCTCAACTTTGGCTTCAGCCAAATGTTTATTTCAATATCCAGCCACTGAACATTTGGCCCATGTTCAGCCCCCAAGTAAGGGTAGAATTATTTTAATTCCCCAGGGAGCCCTCCTAAACGTGAACCTTAGGAAAACCTTAGAGAAGGGCTTCTCAAACTGGAATGTGAGTTAGGGTCATCTGGGGAACTCTTCAAATGCAAATCCTGATCCAGGGTCTGCGGTGGAAGCAGAGATTCTGCATTTCAAATCAGTTTCTGGCTGATGCCAGAGCTGCTGGTCCAGGGCCCACATTTGAAGGAGCAAGCTCCTAGAGAACACCTAACATTCCTATGTGTGAGTGAACACGTGGACATTCTGAGCCAGAATTTCTGGAAAATAATTCTGTTCACTTCCCAAAAGTTTGTCCTGGGTTCGGAGCCTAGTAAGGGAGAAATGAAGAGAATCAAATTACTTCTTTTATAGCTTAAAGGTGTTCTACTATGTAAATTAAAGAAAAAGCATGAACAAATTGAGCAATTCACAAACAGGTTATGTTAAAGACAAGAGTTTGGGAAATGACGAAATCATCCTGAATTATATCGTTAAGTGTAAAAATTTAAAAGGACCACACACAATTTCTATTAATAGTACAAAGCAAAAAGAAACCATTAATAGGAAGTCAAGAAAGTGAACCAAAGACTGTGATTTAAAGGTCCTGGAAAGAAATTAAAAAAAGAAAAAAACAAGAATACATAGCATTAATGGAAACTTAAAGGGAAAAGATAAAGCAAGATAAAATGCTAGCCATCAGGATAAAGCAACAAGATGGAATTTTATAAAATACTCTATCTTAAGGAAAAGATAATTGAGGAAAAAATAAACCTAATAAACCAATAGGGGTATACAACTTACTGAAAATGGCTAAAATATTAAACTATTTCATATTAGTCTTTAGGTAGAAAAAAATGAAGAAATTAAATCTGCAGAGTAAGAAAGAACTGAAAAACTAACCTATCTCCACCAAAAAAAAAAGCAGCTATACAGTCAGAGAAATATTTTAAAATTTTGAGAACACGTAAATCATCCAGCTACCATGTATTACCAGGAGGATGACATGTAATCTAAGGGACAAGAAAATTTAATAATGTTTCTATGGGACTAAACTTTTATTGTTATAATCATTATTTAATATATCTGAGAATCAACAATACATTAGAGCTGTACTTAAGGTAGAGATAGCCACTTCTATATGAATTTATGATTCAAGCTGAAAGACAAAACACAGGAGAGAGAAAATACAGTCAGGGGAAGATGCAGAAACCATTTTCCCAGAAAATATTAGAATATACTACATAAGGGTAAAATTGTTATATTTGTCCTTAGAAAAGTGTAAGAAAAATGAAGGCTATGTTCGTAGAAAACTTGAATTGAGAATATGCTGATGAAATGTAAGAATTTCTGTCCCTTTTAGTCTAGGCCTAAAGTATTTTCTTACAACTAGGTAACCCATGATAGCATAATATGGGAAAACCATCCATTATTAACACGGAGGAGTAAATGAAGCACTTTGGAAGAGAACTACCTTTCAGACCACCAAGGCTCTATTGACTTAATTGCGCCCTATCGTACTAAGTGGTCCTTTAATGGGAGGGAGGATGTAATGCAACTATGAGGCACTTGACACAACAGGGAATATTTTACTCATCTCAGAGGATACTTACAGATACTGCAATGATAACAATTGTCTAGTACCACTTCACACAAACACCTCTCCACATTTCTGTGTATAAATTCACTTTGAAATTTGTCACTGGAAGAAAGGGTGATTTTTGCACACTTCAAAATTTTAAAGAAAGCAAAAGGAATTTTAAACAAAAATTAAACTTTAAACTAAAAGAGCTCTCCAAATGGCTTGAAAGCAACAGCTCCATCTTCTGTATGCACTATGGTGTCCAGTGTGAAACCCTGTGTGGGTGTATGAGTGTGTGCATTTTGAAAATGGGGTGGAAGTAGCAATATATTTGTCCATGAGAATTTATATACATTGTGAGTAGCGGACATGCATGAAAAAAATGCTTTGTCTCTGTCCCTAGGTCACCAAAAAACAGGATTCACTTTGAAATTCTAACCTCTTTTTGACCACAATAAATAACTCTTGGCTGAGATTCACTATGCCGGGGACCCACTGGAATCCCTTTCTGCTTAGAGGACATGGCCCCATTAAACATAAGGTGGGTTATCTCTGGCTGGAATGCCTGAAAAGGCCTTAGCAGCACTATTTAAAGGCAGCAACACATATATTTGCTATAGCTATCTCACTTCTGGGAGTTTATCTTTAAAAATGACTGTGGATATATGTGGCGCAAAGGTATACACTTGAGAATATGTTTCAAAATGTTGTTTCTTTTAGCAAAAATTTAGAAACAAACATGAATGGTCAATAGTAGAGAACCAATAAAGTACACAATATTGTGATAGTTAAATACTAAGTAGCCATTATAAATGAAGTAGAAAACTATTTTTATAGCATTAAAAAATTCTGTTAAATTTAAGTTACTAAAATAAATTGTTAGTTAATTGTTAACTAGTGTTCCATTTTGTTATAATATCTACATATATAAATGTGCCAAATAAATTATAGAGGGAAAAGAATAAAACATGCAGGCAGGCTAAATGTTATCCTCTTTAGGAATGGTAAGATGAGAGATGATCTTTATTTTTCTTTGTGTTCTATTTTTTATATTTTATAAAAGTGATATATTATCTCTCAAAATTTTATGTATAGTCACATTTGGCAAAATTATTTCTAGATAGGGAGCTGTTTTTTAGAAAATACTTTATTGAGCCAATTGAGGCTGAGAGTAACTGCTGGAAGCATGAGGAGCAATGTCAGTTTGCAGAAATGCAAATGTAGGTTACCTGGATAGGGAGAGGACTTTAGTTTGTTCTTGAGAGGAAGAGAGAGAGCCAAGGAGAAGAAAAAGAGCAAACAAGAGCATGAGGAATGAGGTTTGAAAGTGGGGATCATGCAGGAAATCAGTCAGTGGAAATGTCTATGAAGTGTAATGGCCAAAGGACCTTTAAAGAATAAAATGACTAGTATTCAAATCAATGCTTTTATATTTGTTGTATGTGATCCTTAAACCTCTTCCAAAATTCTTCAGTAAAATTTAACATGCTCATGAATGTTATGTGTGAGAGTGGGTTTGTTAGGGCAACTTCAGAAAGAGTTGAGATTTTTCTCTCAGTGCAAAACAGAGGTGGCCCACACAGAGGGAGGAGTTTAGAAGCAGAGGAAACTGAGAACCTAAGCCTGGTGAAATTCACAAAGATCTTGGAAAGGGCTCTACGTTTCCACAGGACGTGGAAGTCAAGTGAGGTGAGGGAGTGAATTAACCTTATTGGTTGCTATGGGGGTAGAAGGAAACTTCCCCTCTGCCCTCTGAAGGTCCCACTGAAATGAGCTGACAATAGATTAAAAGGAGAACAGGCATACAAATTTTTCACAAGCACATGGACATGGGAGTCTCAAAAATATGAGACTCAAAGAAGGGCTACATGGGTGAGGCTTCAATATAGTTGATATGGTTGGATCTGTGTCCCCTTGCAAATCTCATGTTCAATTGTAATCCCCAATGTTGGAGGTGGGGCCTGATGGGAAGTGATTGGATCATAGGGGAGGTTTCTCTTGGTTTAACACCATCCCCCAGTGCTGTTCTCTTGATAGAGTTCTCACAAGATCTAGTTGTTTAAAAGTGTGTAGCAACTCCTCGCTCTCTCTCTTTCCTTGTGTTCCAGCAATGAGACATGCTTGCTTCCCCTTCACCTTCCGCTATGCTTGAAAGTTCCTGGAGGCCTCCCCACTAGCTGAGCACATGCTTCCTGTACAGCCTGCAGAACTGTAGAACCAATTGAACCTTTTCTCTTTATAAATTACCCAGTCTCAGGTATTTCTTTATAGAAATTCAAGAACTAATATAACCCTCTTTATGAGAAAGAAGAAAGTGAATTAGCTGTAGGCAATTAGAGAGGTAGTAAATAAATTTTTAGGTAATGAAAGGTCCTGAGAGGCAGACATTATCTAGCAAATTATTCTCTTAAAAAACTGAATGGTATTGGCAAGTTACACGAAGGTGGAACTGCATTGTATACTGCCATCTAAGGACACGGGAAGCAGCCATCTGCAGGTTAGGAAGACAGCCCTCATCAAAGAGTCAAATCAGATGGCACCTTGATCTCAAACATCCTAGCCTCCAGAACTGTCAGAAAATAGATTTTTGTTGTGTAAGCACGTGATCTATGGTATTTTGGTATAGCAACTGAAGCAGACTAACACATTGGTATTAAAAAGCTGGAGTACAACTGCAGCTGACATCTGGGTTACAATTCTAAATCTAATAAAAACCTTAGAAAGTCAGACACAATGGTTAGCCTGATTTGTGTCACTTGCCTTTTGGAGAAAATTTCCAACCATTGTTACTGACCTCAGCCTAACATTTTATCATCCATTTTAAAAAGCTTCTTTAGTTTCTGCATATCCTATTAAGTTGTTATTTCAAGTTGGTGTCCCACCTTGGTTTGAGTGCCTTTCTGCTGGTTTATTGCCAGCTTAATATTCAAATGGGATGTAACTTTGGTTCAGATTTTTTTTTTTGTTTCCTCCTTAGTTCACTTTAAAAACTATGCAAAGACCCACATTCTAGTTTTTAGGCTTTATGACTATTTTGCTTTTAAAGGTTAGTCCTCAAGACCTGTCGACACACAGAGAGAACCCTTGGCTCCCTGCTCTGACTTTTTTGCCAACATCTTCTCATCTACAAAACTAGATCCTGCCTACTGGCTCCTGTGAACATCAAAGTGTGAGTTTTTATTTCTTTCACCAGGAAATCCCGTCCTTGCAGCACCTGGACCAGTAGACGGTATGATGATCTTCACATGTAATATCTACAGGATTTAGGGAAAAAAAGTATTTATATTCCTGTAAGCTCAAACTAAAGCAGTTTCCCAGGATTAAATGCAAAGACTGAGGAGAGTCCCAATGAAAGAGTGCTAGTGGGTGGAGGTTTCAAATAGTGCTGAGAAAACAAGAAGTCAACTCCAGCATCAAAGTAGGAGCTACATGAGGGCAGTGATCATAATGTCTTGTTACTACTGAATTTCCTAGGCCTATGACAGCACTTGGCATCAAATAAGAACCCATTAAAGATTTGTAGAATGAATTAATAATACAGTGATGGCTGCATCTGCACCCTTTTTTATGGGGACAACTTTTCTAGAAACACAGAGAATATTACTTCTTTATTAGTAGTGGATGTTTTAATTCCATTTCATATAACTTGCTTCAAACGAGTTACATTTAATTTAAAAAATGCTTACATAGTCTCTAAGTGAACTATATGCCATCATTAACAAGAGAATTAGTCAGAGGTACAACTGTAAAGTAGAAGGCATTATTCCTTGGCTTCGTGTTTTTTAAGATTTTTCCCTTGTAGGACCCGCTTCAGATTTCCTAAGCCCACAGACTTCCCTCTCAGGCCTCATCTGCTCACATGGTCTTTATTCTAACAAACATTGTCTATGATTCTTTCCTTTTTAATTACCTCTCATCTGGTCAAGGGTCTCAGAATCTTCTAAAGTGACACATTATCTCACTTGTAAAATTTATATAACCAACCATGCTCACTTGAGAAGGAATTGTTGTCCCCAATGTCTCACTCCTTCCTTCCACTTTAATATATGTGCTTTCTAAAGACAATAGGCCTTCTTTCTCCTCTCCCCGTCATAAGCTGCCACTAAGTACCTGTATTAGTCAGGGTTCTCTAGAGGGTCAGAACTAATAGGATAGATGTATGTATAAAGGGGAGTTTATTAAGGACTACTGACTCACACAATCATAAGGTGAAGTCCCACAATAGGCCATCTGCAAGCTGAGCAAGGAAGCCAGTCCGAGTCCCAAAACCTCACAAGTATGGAAGATGACAGTGTAGTCTTAAGTCTGTGGCTGAAGGCTCGAGAGCCCCTGGCAAACCACCGGTGTAAATCCAAGAGTCCAAAAGCTGATGATCTTGAAGTCCAGTGTTCAAGGGCAGGAAGCATCGAGCATGGGAGAAAGATGAAGGCTGGAAGACTCAGCAGGTCTGGTCCTTCCAAGTTCTTCTGCCTGCTTTATTCTAGTCACGCTGGCAAGATGGTCCCCACCAGACTGAGGATTGGTGTTTTTCTCCCAGTCCACTGACTCAAATGTTAATCTCCCTTAGCAACACTGTCATAGGCACACCAGAAACAAAACTTGCATCCTTCAATCCAATCCAATTGACACTCAATATTAACTATCACAGTACCTCAAATGATGGAAATTTCAAACCTGAAAGGAAGAAGAAGAGAGGGTATCATCAAGATTGTCTTTAAAAAAGTTTTATATCCCCTCAAATTCTGTAGTAAATCATTGAGACATGCCTTCAAACATACCAATTTCAAAATGTGCATTATTATTTTGCCAGTGAGATTTATGTGCATTTGCATTCATGTGTAAGGGCAAAAATAAGGTTTTCAATTGAAAGAGAACTCAGTTTTAAGTTTCTCTTCTACTCAGTGAATGTTACTTACTGTTTCTAAATTTCAATTTTTTAACTGTAAAATGGAGATATTACAAACGGATGCCAACTAGAGTGATAGATAGATGATAGATAGATAGATAGATAGATAGATAGATAGATAGATAGATAGATAGATAGATGATAGATAGATAGACAGATAGAATACAATGTATACACGTTTGGCCCAGGCCATATTCCTAAACTAACTCAATGTATCAGCTATAATGATAGAGATTTAGCTGTAATCTATCCCTATTGAAATAAAACATGTGAAGCTTAATGAAAATTTTGTTAGTCTTAAAATCTTGATTGCTGGCAAAAAATGAAGAGCTTTTTTCTGAGTAACTAAATGATGTCCGGCTGTTCCACACCACTGTTGCTTATTTATTAGATTAAGACTTCAGCCACTTTTAATCTTCAGAATAAGACTCTGTACCAAAATATACTTTTTTTTGGAAAATTACACCCCCTAACACAAATATATAACAGCAGAAATACAACTAAATAAGACTTGCAGCAACCAAGAAGTTGAGCAAAACTGCCATTTACTCACTAGTTTGTTTATCTTGGCAAGGCTGAACATGGCCCACAATCCCTGTCTTGGAATCTTGACCCTACTCAGGAGCATGCTGTGTTCTGGGGCCCTACTGCCCACCCTTCTCAGTCCTTTCCAGTCACAGGAAACATAGAACACTGAGTGCCACTGCGCGCTACAGGTTTCTGCATAATTGGTTTAACAGTAAATAAATTCCTGTAAGACAGTTGTGATGGCAGCGGCGGCCCTTCTGGAGTGGCTGCTGCAAAAACGCCGGCTGAGGTGGGGAAGGCACGGCTGCAGTTGCATGCTCAGCAGGACCAGCAGGAAGTGGGAACAGGTGGAAGCCCCACCCCGCTATAGAGTTGGCAGGGTGGGAGTCCATGCTTCTGGGTGCAGCTGCAGCCGCTCAGCTGTGGCTCCAGACCCAGGCATCCCTATGCTCTCAGGGTTTCAGGAAGCCTCTGCCCCTGCAAGCTTGGAAGTGCCTGCTCCTGCTACCTGGCCTCTCCCTGATCCCAGTGCCCCCAGAGCAAAGCTGTGGCCGAGCTCAGGCAGTGTCACAAACAGCCAGGTGTGTGTGCACTCAAGACAGTGCTGACACACCAGCCCCCTGCCGCCCCAGCTTCCTCCAGACTTTGAGCGCTGAGGAGGAGTGGAGGGTGGGTGGTGGGGGGTAGACAGGTTCCTGGGTGGAAAGGGGCAGGTTCCTGGTGAAACTCCACTTTCCAGCCAGGGATGTACTAAAGCCTGGGGGAATGCCTGCCAGTTCCGGGTGGAGCCAATGTCCCGGAATAAGAATTTATGGTGCTTTTTCTGGGCCTGCCCATGGCTGCCCATGGACCAATCAGCACACACTTCCTCTCTTCTGGGCCCAGTGGGCACAGTGGCTCACGCCTGTGATCCCAGCACTTTGGGAGGCCGAGGCGGGCCGATCACTAGGTCAGGAGATCGAGACCATCCTGGCTAACACAGTGAAACCCCGTCTCTACTAAAAATACAAAAAATTAGCCAGGCATGGTGGCGGGTGCCTGTATCCCTGCTACTCGGGAGGCTGTGGCAGGAGAATGGTGTGAACCCATGGGGTGGAGCTTGCAGTGAGCCGAGATTGTGCCACTGCACTCCAGTCTGGGAGACAGAGCAAGACTCCGTCTCAATAAATAAATAAATAAATAAATAAAGCCTGGACTCAGCCAGACAGATGACTGGGGACTACCAGCTGCCAGAAGGGGAAGGAGCTCCCCCGCCTTCCCTCCCTGAGGGTCTCCTCAACTTGTTGGGACAACCTGCCTGTGGAAAGGAGCTACCTACCATGGGTCTCCTCTCTGCGGAGAGCTGGACACTCATCTGGATGACCTGCCTGCAGAAAGGAGCTACCCACTTTGGGTCTCCTGAGAGCTGTTCTGTGGCTCAATGAAGCTCCTCTCCCCCTTGCTCACTCTCTAGTTGTCCATGTACCTCATTCCTCCTGGATGTGGGACAAGAACTCTGGATACAGCAAATGGCAGAATTGAAAGAGCTGTAACACAAACAGGGCTGAAATACGTCTCCTTGCCACATTGTGGGTGATGAGAAGGGGAGAAGAGTTGCAGCCCTTTGGGAAGCCCAGACCTAGGGGATCCTTAAACCAGAGCTTTGACACCCTATTTGCCCTGTTTGGGACTCTGGTTCCTGGTGTCTCCAAGCTTCTGGGTGCCACTGCATTCCCCAATGCCCGAAGTGGAAGCCACTTGTGGGTACGACTGAGCTAGCCACAGCCTTGCACAGAAGTGGAGCCTGTGCTGGTACCTTGAGCTACCCGCCCCACTGCACCTGGCACACCTGGCACACCTGGCTGTGCACAGTGCCCAGACCCCCACGCTTGCTCACACACCCCTCACCACTCTGCGCCTGGCTTGCCCTTGGCAGGCATGGGATCCAGGCTGGTAGTGCAAGCCAAGCACAGCCTGCCAGGCTGAGTGGGCAGAAAAAAACCTAGCAGGCCCAAGCAAAACCTGGGCAAAGGCACCACCAGCCACACAGCTTTGCAGCTGGCAAAGTGACACCCCAAGGATCCTGTTACAGTTGTCCTGATCAAGATTTATAAAGGGAGATCAATTACATTCGGCAAATGCAGCTTGAAGGAAACAAGTGATTTAATAAAATTTCAAAAAAAATCAGATATGGTTTTAAGGTAATACTTTGCTAAATTCCTCTGGTTGGAAATGGGACACAACAACAACCCCCAACCCCAACCAACCACCACCAACAACTAAGGAGCCACCTAAGTAACATGTGGTGGCCATGCATTCCCTTACAGGTCTGATTTGTTGGCTGAGTGAGGGGCACAATTCAACCAGAGCTGATTTGCTGGGGTAAAGAAGAGAAAGTGGTGAAGATGATATAGATGATCTCTCTTCATTTCTCCCCACAAGATGCATTTCTTCAGTGCCTTTAGTATTTTCTATGAATTAATATGGAATAATTATTTAAATAAGATTGGTTTGGCTGAGGCCCATGGCCTTATCCAGTCCAGCCTTCTTCATCATTATATGGAAACCCATGCAGCCCAAACAAGACCACAGCATATTTATATCTAGATAAAAATATGTTCATGTTAAGAAATCTCTAGCTAGAGATGATAATTTGTTGGCTGGATAAAAGCCAGGATAGTTAGAAGTTACCTAGTCAAAAGGTCCTCAGAAATTCAAATTTCCCATCTGAGGTAAAAGAGATGACTAGCTTGCTTTTATTATAGCTCTGGCCAGGGACAAAAGTCAAAAATAAAGTTTGATTTTGAAGAATACCACCCTCAGCACTATAAAAATGGAGAGCAGAAGCCATGAGCTTCCTATTACAGAATCAGCAGTATGCTATATGTAAAGAGTCACCATGTATTAAATAATCAATTTATTCATATGACAAACCAGCAAGTGGCAGGCATTATGCTAGGTTCTGGGGTAGCAAAAATATTTACAAAACTGCCTCATCCTTGAAGGGTTATAACTGTCAGTGAAAGAGAGACATATAAAAAAACAACATGCTAAAAATAATGTTTTAAATCTGACAATAAAAGTGTCTACACAACATTCATTGGGAGCATCCTTTCATTCTATCAGTGATGAAGGTAGCAGTTTGCAAGGAAGAGCATAATGGAGAAGTGGGCTTGAGTTACAGATTGCCATTCTGACAAGAGAAGATCATGAATGAAAGCACAGGAAGGAGTGCAGCGATGACAAATGAAGCTTGGACTGGACGATATAAAGTGTGAGACTGGCACCAGTAAAAGTCATCCTGGAAAGAAGTATTCACTCATTCATTCACCAAACATTGAATGCCAACTATGTGACAGTCTCTGTGCTAAATATGCTGCAGAAATACTTGTTGTCACTGACTTGCAGTGCAACAGTGGCCTATACATATAATTAAATTATAATATTCTTAAATGATATAAGTACAATATGAAGGTATACATGGTATATTACGGGAACACGGCTTATAGTCAGAGAAAACTTCCTGGAGATCAATTCAAAAAACATTTTAATGCACTCTTAAAGAAAGAGAAAAAACAAGTAAAGCAGACATGAGAGGAAAAGGCATCCTATAAAGATAGGGAAGCATAAACACAGGAGAGACTTTAACCAAAAACAGCACAGTGAATGTAGCAGAACCGCAATTGATAAGTGATATGAAGTTAGAAAGAGAAGTAGGGAGAAGATGATAGGCTAACTTATGAATAAAATGTTTGGACTTTATAGGAAATAAGAAACTTTGAATAATTCTTACATACTAAGAACTTAGTTGTCTGCAATTTTGTAATTTCCTCATGTTAATGATTTAATTAATCTCAATAGCTTTCCCTAATGTGATGATCATTAAAATCCTTCAATAGAAAAGCATCTCTGTTTGTTTTCCAAAGTAGGTAGAAAGAGGAGAATGATAGAGATTGCTTTACATCCTACAATCAGGCTTGAATTAAAAAAGAAAAAGAAGGAAAAAAAAACAAAATCCCAAGGAGTAAAGTGGATAAGATCACAGAAACTGAGAGCAGGGTGGAAAGCATGCTAAGTCGTTGGAACTTCCTCCAGGGAAGAAAGAAACTCTCAGGAAAAACACCTGAGCCCAGGAAGAGGGCTTGGAGCAGAGTGACAGATGGACCCTTAGGGCCCCCACAACTTTCCCAACAGACAAATTGCAAGCTTTAGCACAGCTTAGTTACTCAGTTTGAGTAATAGCAATCTGAGCTTATTTATAAAAAACTAGATGATCCAACACTCTTGATTTTGGTAATACTGGGGTAAGAAGTATCTTGGCTTTTTTTAAAGGATAATTTATAGAATATTTTGAATTTTTTATGTCACTAGTGATATGTAATTATGTGACACATCAATGTAAAATTAGTCTTTCAATACAGTTTTCCAAGGATAATTATATGTAATTGAAGAGAAATAAGAGTTTTTCCTACTTTAAGGTGATGATCATATCATACTGTCATTTATGAGTCATATGATAATCATACCCACAGTATAAGATCAAAATGTGTGTTTCTAAGTGAGGATGCTAAGTGGCATAGTATACCAAGCAATTAAAATGGAAAAAGCTCCCAGGAAAAAATGTCCAATGTTTGCAAAGAAAGATGAATTTTTAGAGCCCGTTGGGAGACAATTCTCCAAGGATTTCTCACATTGCTGCATGTCTGGTGAAGTAAGGCATTGTCTGTCCTTTGTTTCAAGCACTAACTGCCCTCTTTTTCGGACTGTCTTTCCAAATATGTTTGTACAGAAAACAGCCTTGGAAAATAATAAGGTTTCCCTGCAGAGGAGGACAGGTTTCCTTGAGACAGGGATGTCTCCCTCTAGATCCAAGGACCCCTTTACACAGCCTGTTGTAACGATTCACTGTTTCTAAACGCAAAGTCCCTGTGACACATGCTGCAGGCACAGGCTTCTCTCTGAGCCCATTCATAGGAATTTCTCACTCCCAACTTTCTGTGCAGGCTTCGGTTTTTTATTGTATCCCTCAGAGCACACTTCTACCCTCAAGATTGTCTCCCTCTCTCTCTGCTTCTCTGTGTTCCAGGCTTTCTCACTTTATTAGGCAGAACAGTTTAACTTTCCACTCCATAGTCAGTTCTGAGCTAAATTTTACATATTCACAGACTCATTAGGGACACAGGAAGGGGAACATCACACTCCGGGGGCTGTTGTGGGGTGGGGGGAGTGGGGAGGGACAGCATTAGGAGATATACCTAATGCTAAATGACGAGTTAATGGGTGCAGCACGCCAACATGGCATATGGATACGTATGTAACAAACCTGCACATTGTGCACATGTACCCTAAAACTTAAAGTATAATAATAATAATAAAAAAGAAAAAAATCCTTTAAAAGACAAAACTTGAAAAAATAAAAATAACTGGGTGCAGTGACTCATGCCTACTGTAATCCCAGAACTTTGGGAGGCCGAGGCGGGCAGATCACTTGAAGTCAGGAGTTTGAGACCAGCATGTCCAACACAGTGAAACCCTGTCTCTATTAAAAGTACAAAAATCAGCTGAGCGTAGTGGTGCATGCCTGTAATCCCAGCTACTTGGGAGGTCGAGGCAGAAGAATCACTTGAACCTGGGAGGCGGAGGTTGCAGTGAGCTAACATTGTGCCGTTGCACTCCAGCTTGGGCGACAGAGCGAGACTCCATCTCAAATAAATAAATAAACAAATAAAATAAAATAAATAAATAAAAATTAAATATATACACAAATTAAAATTAAGAACTCAATAAATAAGTCTAAGAGCAGGTTAGACACAACATAGAGAAGATGAGTAAACTAGAAGATAGATCAATTGAAAATATCCAGATGGAAGCATGAAGGGAAAAGGAGAAAAAAAATAGACAGAATTGAGTATAATTGCATAAGAAGCATATTGAAATAAGCTATACATCAAGTGCCAAGATTCCACATAAAAAAATCCTTTTCAAAAAGCTCCAAAAAATTTATTGTCAAACAGAATTAGATTAAGAAATCTCCACCAGAATCATTCAGTAGTTCTTAAAGGTGATGTTTTTTAAGCTGTTATATCATACAGGATTGTGCTAAAATATTTAGTCAGTAAATACACTGACTACAGGAAATAATCAGAGGCTTATTGGTGAAAATTATTATAATTGTTTGCAATTGAGGATGTACTTTTAATCTATATTTAACACCTCATAACCTAATACAATTGCTTTTCTCATTCAATGTAGTCATATTCTATAACGTCATTGTGAAAGAAGACACACATGCGGCCAAAAAATGTGAAAAAAAGCTCAACCTCACTGATCATTAGAGAAATGCAAATCAAAACCTCAATGAGATACCATCTTGCACCAGTCAGAATGGCTATTACTAAAAGTCGAAAAACAACAGATGCTGGTGAGGTTGCAGAGAAAAAGAACACTTTTACACTGTTGGTGGAAGTGTAAATTAGTTCAGACATTGTGGAAGACAGTGTGGGGCTTCCTTGAAGACCTAGAGGCAGAAATATCATTTGACCCAGCAATCCCATTACTGGCTATATACCCAAAGGAATATAAACCATTCTATTATAAAGACATATGCATGTGTATGTTCATTGCAGCACTATTCACAATAGCAAAAGCACAGAATCAACCCAAATGCCCTACAATGATAAACTGGATAAAGAAAATGTGGTATATATACACCATGAAACATTTTGCAGCCACAAAAAGGAATGAGCTCATGTCCTTTGCAGGGACATAAATGGAGCTGGAGGCCATTATCCTCAGCAAACTAATGCAGGAACAGTAAACCAAACACTGCATGTTCTCACTTACAAGTGGGAGCTGAATGATGAGAACACATGGACACACAGACGGGAAAAACTCACACTGGGGCCTGTTGGGGTTGGGGGGCAGGAAGAGAAGCAGCATCAGGAAGAATAGCTAGTGGATGCTGGGCTTAATATCTAGGCGATGGGATGATCTGTGCAGCAAACCACCATAGCGCATTTTTACTGATGTGACAAACCTGCGCATCCTGCACATGTACCCCGGAACTTAAAATAGGAGTTGAAGGAAAAAAAAGTCCTTGTGAAACTTGAATTAGTGAATACTGAATAATTGCCACTCAGGGAAAAACAGGGTTAGGTTCCTATGACCCTCCAGTCACAACAGTTTTATTAACTTATTAATACATAACCTTGTTTTATGTGCATTTTGGTTTAAGGACATTTTTTTCTCCCTTAGTCACAACTTCTTGTTTATTTTTTCTGTATCATGTATCGCAAATTGAAATGATATTGCTAATATACTTGTCACCCTGCATCCTTCTTTCTCTCCCCAAAGTAAAGCTCCAGCAGAGTAGGGCTTTGTCAACCTGTTCACTGCTGAGTCCTCAGCACTGAGTGCAGTGTGTGGTAGATGCCCAGAAGGTGATTGTCTAAATACATTACTTTTTGAGAGACTATACTATATGATTATTACTTGAAACAGGTCACCTCAAAAGGTAATTTTTCCTTTTTTCCTTCTTCTACTTCTGTCTCTCTTTTTTTTTTTTTTTTGTGACACCTCAGTTCAGGGTGTTCTCTGTGGCTGTGAATGCTTTCCCGTCTTGTTCACAGTTGATACTGGAAGGCTCTCCAGCCCTGTTTCTTTTTCTTTTTCTTTTTAATTTTACTTCAAGTTCTGGGATACATGCGCAGAATGTGCGGGTTTGTTACATAGGTATACATATTCCATGGTGGTTTGCTCCACCTATCAACCCGTCATCTAGGTTTTAAGCCCCGCGTGCATTAGGTATTTGTCCTAATGCTCTCCCTCCCCTTGCCCCCGACCCCCTGACAGGCCCCAGTGTGTGATGTTCCCCTTTCTATGTCCATGTGTTCTCTTTGTTCAACTCCCACTTATGAGTGAGAATATATGGTGTTTGGTTTTCTGTTCCTGTGTTAGTTTGCTGAGACTGATGGCTTCCAGCTTCATCTACGTCCCTGCAAAGGACATAAACTCATTCTTTCTTATGGCTGCATAGTATTCCATGGTGTGTATGTGCCACTTTTTCTTTATTCGGTCTATCATTGATGGGCATTTGGGTGGGTTCCAAGTCTTTGCTATTGTAAATAGTTCTGCAATGGGAGTGTAAATTCGTTCAATCATTGTAGAAGGCAATGTGGCAATTCCTCAAGGATCTACAACCAGAAATACCATTTGATCCAGGGATCCCATTACTGGCTATATACCCAAAGGATTATAAATCATTCTACTATAAAGACACATGCACACGTATATTTATTAAAGACATATTATTTAATACACTTTGTTGATCAATTAACACTGAACTCATGACCAACAGCACTATATTCATGCCTGAATGAAGCCAATCTAACATATGTATTTCCCCCGCAGGGCACATCTCAGCCTTATTGTGTTTAGGAACACTAGACAGCACTTTGGGACTATGCTTGAGGGCCATTCTCAACAGTGAAATCACAGACAAAATGCACAAATTGTGAAAAACATAGCACTAAACACACTGCAAAAAGGGTACTTGTTTACAGTAGAAAGACTGAAACAAAAAGTCATAGATTCTCCCTGTTTGACCTCAGGGAGGTTGAACAATTCCCAGGGACCATGCAACCTCCCTGGGAATATGCACGCTAGGAGAGTCCAATTTTTTGCTGTTCTACTTATGTGTGTGTCTTTGAATGATGAATCAAGTGTCACAAGCATTCATTTTTGAGTTACAAATTTGAGTGAGTAAATTCATAAATACAAAACATATGCATTTATAAAATATAAATTATATAAATAAAAATTGTGTTAAATATGCAGGTATTTGTATGTACATGCATGTATTCATATATGTGCATATATATGCATATGTACACACATTTATAATTTATAATTATATAATTTATCTTAAATTATAAAAATTCATATTTATTATATATATTATAATGAGACATATAGAGAATGACAATTTCCTAAACAAAAGAAGACAGAAAACTCAGCAAGAGCAATCTGTTCTCACACCTTCACTTTAGCACTCCAAACCTCCATGCCTTGGTTTTCCTTGTTTCCACCTTCCAACAAACTCCATTCTTTATTTATTTATTCATTTCCAATCTTCCTCTGCCATGATATAAATTTCATAAGGACAGATATCTTTGTTTTGTTCACTGATGCATCCCAAGTAAACACTGGAAAATAAGGAAATTGACTTTATTATGTTTCCTATACTCACCTCCTATTAAAGTTTGAAGTCCAAAGTGGTTTGCACAGAGCATAGTAAGACAGGAGATGTAAAGCAGTGGGAAGAGCACCGGAAATGTAAAGATCCAGCTTCCAGGTCTTACTTCTCCACTTTAATACATTATTATGTTTGGCAGTCTCATTGCTCTGAGCTTTGGTTAACTCTTATAAAGAATAGAAATAATATTTATCCCTGTAGATATCAAGGTTTACCAATAACCAAATTTTAACAAAGAAGATGATATAGGCTTCAAACCCTTTAAGTAAACATAAAGTTGGGTTATGTTCATAAGTACTTAAAAACAACTGTATGATAAATAATATTAAATTACAGTTTCTTGGATATTTACATGTAGACTCAACAAAAATATCTTTTATGTCCTTGCCAACTTTTATCTTTCTTTTGGTTTCCAAGTATCATGTGCTTTAGTTATGTTGTGATTCCACACGAGATTCTAATAATTTCAAATATTATGCTAAAAAAGTCAAAATTAAACTTAAAAAGACAAATACAGATATGTTTTAAAAAAAGGACTTAGGTAAATACAAAATATACTGAAATGTATGGATTAGCTATTATATTAGATACATTAGTTGCTCAAAATAAATGTACCAGAAGAATTTAAAGTATATATCTTATATATAATCCTCTAATACACAAATGTGGGTGCATAGGGGGAAAACGTGAAATCCTTTTACAGAATCAGGGACAGTGCCTTTAATTTATCTCTTTTTATGATGGGATTGTTTTTCTCATGAGGTTTTGGCAGGCCTTTAAGATTGATGTCATTTTTGATTAATTCTTTTTGTACTCTGATGACAGCTAATGGAATGATTTGAAAGCTATTTGCTTTACAAAAAAGATCCAATGTAGCTGCCTTTTGTGCCCCTTCTTAAAGCTTTTACTTCCTTCTCTTGAAATAATTAGTAAAAGAGAAGAAAGATTGCTGTAATTACTAAGCATTATAAACTATATCTAGGTGCATGACATTAACAGTAGCTGTCATTAAGATTAGATCACTTGTCTCATTTTAAGGAAATGTTACTTTTTCTTATTTTAATGATATAATCTGAAAAATATCTTGACAGGATGCTAATTCTATAAATGAAATACAGGCCCTTAAACATATATATATATATTTATTCTTATTCAGAGATATATAAAGTGATTAAAATTGTGCCTTCAAGTATATCAAATAGCTATAATTGGCATTATAAAAATGGATGAAAGTCATCAATTATTTTATAAGAACCATCAGAGTTCATGCATTATAGTTAAAACTTCATTTAAAGAACAGATCCAAAACTGAATTTTAAGACTATCCTTTCAGTCCTACTCAAGTAATCAACTGATACGCTTTAGAGGAAAGACTTTGGATAAAAAGGTTTTAATTTACACAATGATTCCAAATGCTTGCTTCTCTTTGTTAAAGTTAACACTTGTGTACTGCATCATTTTCTTCATCGGTCTTTTGTTCATTGGTATTATAATAAATGCTATAATACATACATTTTTTTTCCTGAAGACATAACAATTTTCTTACTCTACCAATACAATTTACCAATAAAAGCATAAATCTTTAACAAATATAATTGGAATATTCCCATATACAAATAGCAGAAATACTTAAGTAAATTTAAGAAAAATAAGTAATGTGAGTAAAAAAGATATAAGACAAAATATTATCAAAGAATATCCAGACTATTTCTCTAGACATCAAAATATGTAACTATCTAAGTTATATCCTAAAAGGACCAAAACTTTTACATTACCTTAATTAAACATTCTTACAGTGGCAACAAAATCCACAAGCTATACCAACATAAATATTTTTTATTTGTTGAATAATTAAATGGTCTTTAAGAGCAAAATTTTATGTTATGTATCTTATATTTCCATGCTACATAGGATACATAATTATGGTAACTATGAAAACCAACAAGGAAAGCGTTAGCAATTAATGGTACCCAAAGTTATCTTTGGAAATTAATGCTTTTTCCCGCCCTGAAACAACAAAGTTGATTCTATTAAATGTGATAAATGAAATGTAAATTAAAATTTTAATAAGGTGCTTGTTAATCCATTTGTTCACAGCTAACTTGAACTCAGTTAAATTAGTTCCTTATTATGAGCACTAGAGATATGATTTCTTCTAAATCTCATGGGCAAATAAGTGTTAGAGGACTGCTGGTCCCAAGATAGCTCCATAAAGTGTTATTAAAATTATTCACTAGACACTTTTTCTGTGATGCATTTCATTTAGAAAATCATTTCTCTGTTGTTAAAGATAGTAAAAGTTCTCTAACAGCAATCACAACACCAGATACAAAGGCAAAATAATTCCACATATGAGCTATTATGGGATATTTATCATTGCCCTGAAAATTTTATCACCAAGAATTGCAGAAAGTAGTTCTCAAGCAATGGTGAAACATCACATGGTTTCTGAGAAACAGAATTTCTCCTGGAAAACGTAAAAAGTGTTTAGTATTTGTTAAATGTTCTCTTTAATTTCAGGACAGTGTTTCTCAACTTCTTGCACCTGCAGATCATCTCGTTAATGCAATGTGTCCAGTCTAATATGTCTAGTACAAATATAAAAATCAATTTTTGGTAAAATTGTAAAAATAATTCAACTTAAAAAATTGAATTAACTATTGAAATTAATAATAATAATTATACTAGAGAGGGAGATGGTTTTACAGTGTTTTCTCAAGAAGTCTGTCAGACTATCACTAAAATCTTGGGCCATAATTAGAGAATAGCCAGTTGGATTCAGTTCTTACCTTTTATTTGTACTACATTGGAAAAACGTAAGTCACTATTGTCGGTGATCTAAAATTGCAACATGTATTTGGCAACTCCCTCAGTCAATTCCCAATACTCAAATAAAGCATGGGAGTCTTTGATGATATAAAGCCAACAATGTTATTCTTAATGAGATGCCAAGTCAACAATCATTCTGCCACATATGTGAAAAAGTTTGTTTCTAGTACTCTTGGAGCTAAGGTGCTAGTAACTTTATAAAATGCAAATTAAAAAAAATGTGAGCCACAATTTACAATGATGGTTACTATATGCTACTTAAGAACTAATAGTTCTTAAGCATATTTGCCACATTTAAAACAATTATTGGACATACAGTACCTAAAATAATCTTGAAAAAGAACAAGTTGAAGGATTTGCAATTCTCTATTTCAAAACTTGTTACAATGTTATAATAACTAAAACAGTGTGGTACTGACATAAGGACAGACATATAGATCAATAGATTAGGATTAAGAGTTCAGAAATAAATCCATACATATATGGTCATTTGATTTTCAACAAGGGTGGTATCCAGACAAAACAATGTGTCTAAAGTAGTCTTTTCAACAAATAGTGTAGGGTCACTGGACATCCACAAGCAAAAGAATAACTTGGACCCTTATCTCACACCATGTATAAAATATTCACAAAATAGATCATATATGTAAATGTAAGAGCTAAACCTATTAAATTCCTAGGAGAAATCATGGGTGTAAATATTTGTGATGGGTTCTTAGAAAAAATACTTAAAGCACAATGGACAAAAATATATATAGATAACTTATATTCCATCAAAATTAAAACCTTCATGTTTTAAAGAGTGCCAATTAAAAAAAATTGTAAAGACAACCCACAAAATGGAAGAGAATACTTGCAAACCACATATCGTGTAAGTGACCTGTATCCAGACTATATAAAGAGATTTCACAATTTAACAGTTAAAATTGAGCACAAGATTTGAATAGACAGTTCCCCAAGAAGACATACAAATGTTCAATATGTGCATGAAAAGATTCTCAACATCATTAATCATTAGGGTTATTCAAAACAAAATCACAATGAGATAAAACTTCTAAAAATACAGGAGTACAATGGTACTATCTCAGTTCACTGCAGCCTCCACCTCCCAGGTTTAAGCAATCCTCCCTCCTCAGCCACCTGAGTAGCTAGGATTACAGGCATGCACCACCACGCCAGGCTAATTTTTGTATTCTTAGAAGAAACAGGGGTTTCACCATGTTGGCCAGGCTGGTCTTGAACTCCTGGCCTGGTCTCGAACTCCAAAGTGTTGGGATTACAGGAATGAGCCACCACACCTAGCCGAGAACTTTATTCATTGCTGTATCAACTATAAAATGATGTAGCCACTTTATAAAACAGTTCAGTTTCTCTAAATATTAAATAGAGTTATCATATAACCCAGCAATTCCACTTGTGGCTATATACCCAAGAGAAATAAGAACATATGTTCACATAAAAATATACACACAAATGTTCAGAACAACATTATTCATAATAGACAAAAAATAAAAGCAACCTAAATGTCCTAAATGTCCAATTACTGATAAATGGGTAAAAAAAAGTCATCTATTCACACAATGGAATGTGATTCAACCATAAAAAGGAAGTACTGTCATATGCTACAACACAGATGAACTTTGAAAACAAATCCTAAAGGAGAGAAGCCATTCATAATACGCCACATTTTACATGAGGTGTTTATATGAAATATCCAGAATAAGCAAATTAATAAAAACAGAACTATATTAGTGGTTTACCAGAGACTGAGAGGAGGGACAGACAGGGAAAAATTGCTAATGCGAATGGAGTTTCTTTTTGGTGTGATGAAATGTTCTATAATTAATTAGTGGTGATGGTTGATCAACTTTGTGCATATACTAAAAACCACCGAGTTTTGTCAAGGGATATTTTTATATATTTTATTAGGATTGTAGAAGAGGTGAAAAGAGCTTTCAGGTAATATGAAAAAAAGCTTTTAGGTTATACTCAATTTAGGGAGAAGAATTCGAAGAAGATTTAGTGACAGTCTGAATCAAATATCTGATTAGTGACTATAAATAGTGACACACGGAGTTGAACAGGGAGACAGCAGCTTCAAAATCTACATGAAATGAAATGAAAAATTCAAATAATTTTGTCTAGATTCTAGATCCATGGGATTACAATTGCCAAGTATGTATAAGAACTATGACATGAAAACAATGGGGTCTTGCTCAAGGTGGAGTCATCTTAAAAGCACTTTTCTTCAAAACATTGGAAAAATGCTACAGGACTAAGCAAAGATTTTTTTTTGAGTAAGACCTCAAAAGTCCAGTTATTAAAAGCAAGAATTGACCAATTAGATTACATGAGCTAAAAAAACTTCTGTGCAGCAATTTAAACAATCAACAAAGTGCAGCGACAACCTACAGAATGGGAGAAAATAGCTGCAAACTATCCATCTGACAAGAAATTAATAACCAGGATATATAGAGTTCAAACAACAAAATAGCACATAAAACCCAAATAATCTGATTAAATTTTTTGGTAAAAAAATATGAGTAGACATTTCTCAAATGCAAACATACAAATGGCCAACAGATATACGAAAAAATGCTCAAGATTACTCATCATCAGGGAAATACAAATCAAAACCACAACATCAAATCATCTCACCCAGATAAAACAACTCATCAAAAAGACAGAAAATAACAGACGCTGGGAGGATGTGAAGAAAGGGAGATGCTTGCACACTCTCGGTGGGAATTTAAATTAGTCCAACAACTACGAAAGACGGTACAGAGCTTCCTCAAGAAATATAGAGCTACCTTGTGATCCAGCAATCTCAGTCTTGGATATATATCCAGAAGAAAGGAAATCAGTATATCAAAGAGATAGCTACACTCCCATGTTTATTGCAGCACCCATCATAATAGCCAAGATCAAACTGTTTGGACACTTCAAGCTAAGTGACCATTAATGATGAACAGATAAAGAAAATGTGGTGTATATACAAAATGGAATAGTATTTAGCCACAACAAAAGAATGAAATGCTGACATTTGCAGTAATACAGATGAGCCTGGAGGACATTATGTTAAGTGAAATAAGCCAGGCACAAAAAAATAAGTATCACATGTTCTCACTCAAATGTGGAAGCTGAAAAAACTAGTGATCTCATGGAGGTAGTGAATAGAATAGTGATTACCAGAGGCTGGGAAGGGTCTGAGGGAAAAGGGCATGAAGAGAGGTTTGCTAATGGGTTCAGAAATACAGGTAGATAGAAAGAGTAAGTTCTACTATTCGATAGCATAATAGCACAGCTACAATTAATGAGCATTTATGCTATATTTCAAAATAGCTAGAAGAAAATATTTGAAAAGTTCCCAACACAAAGAAATGATAAATGTTTGAGGTGATGGATATCCCAATTACTTTGATTTGCATTACACATTGTATGCATGTTTCATAATGTCACATGTATCCCATACATATATATAACTATTATGTATCAATTAAACATAATTTATGAAAAGCACACTTCTTCAAAAATTAGTTGGTATGATGAAAATAGATTCCAAATAATTAAGGAGAAAGAGGCTAAGATGGAAGACTAATGAAAATGAAAACAAAATAGAGTAGGTTAGAAACTATTTAGTGATTCATACCAAAGGAAAGATTAAGGAATTTAGAAACAATATTTGTAATCTGTGATGATAACTGCATGTACTATAAATTTAAATTATCTGGCTTTTTGTATTTCTTATTTTTTAAAAAGGTGACTGGGTGCAGTGGCTTGCGCCTGTAATCCCAGCACTTTGGAAGGCCAAGGCAGGTGGATCATCTCAGATCAAGAGTTCAAGACAAGCCTGGCCAACGTGGTGAAACCACATCTCTGCAAAAAATACAAAAATTAGCCTGGCGTAGTGGCGGGCACCTGTGATCCCAGCTACTCGAGAGGCTGAAGCAGGAGAATCTCTTGAACCTGGGAGACGGAGGTTTTGGTGAGCTGAGATTGCACCACTGCACTCCAGCCTGGACAACAGAGCTAGACTCCACTTAAAAAAAACAAAAAAAAAGTAATAGGTATTTCTCATAGATTTCCCTTAAATATAAAATTTTAAACTAAAAGTTACTAATGGAATGATATATTCTGAAAAAAATAAAACTAACCAAAATAAACAAGATAAATCAAAACAAACACTTGAAATGAGAAAGCTGAGTAGCATAATATTTTTGGAGGATGGCATTATTTGAGTGTTTACTCACAACCTTGATGGTGGAAGTATATTGGAGAAATTACAGATTAGAAGAGAGAAGAACAAGAAGAACATCACTCTGAAAGTGTAACATTGTTTTCTGAAGCCAAAAAAGTATAATGAAATGGTGCATCCCTCATAACTTTACAAAAATAATAGAGACTAGATGATGAAATACAGCAAAAATATAGTAATATGTACAACTTCAAATTCTCAGTCATCGGTTGGAATTTCCACTGGCCATCAGTAAAACAACTTAAAACATTTTCACTTGCCTTGCTAACAATTTTATCTGACAAAAGATTTTAAAAAGTAGGTAATATAGGTGGGACAGGAAGTACTTTTGGGAAATATTCTTAGCAAAAGGGGGATGGGACAGCAAAGTGGAAGTGACAGAGACCTTGGCAGAAGACTATTGTGTTATCTCAGAGAACAGTGAGTAGAGTCAGAGGTGAAGCTGTTATGAGTGTCAATGATAATCTTTTCCTCTTTTATTTAAAAAAATGTCTATATGCCATTTTGTTGTTTTGGTATCTTTGAAGAATGACAGTTGGAAAAGAACATTTTTCACAGAAGTCTCACACATGGGTAGGCGAGAGGAAAAAGGAACATGGGGAAAAGGAAGCTAAAATAATGTTTTTCTAAGAAAACAATTTAAACAACAAGAAATTAGTTTTCTGAGATGACCAAAAATTTTTATTTGAAGATAACAGATGCTCAAATAATAGCTGATTAATTTGTTTTTAGACAACTGACATACAACTTTTTAGCAGTCAAAATTCTTAGCCTATGTAGACTTGGGAAAAGATTGAGAAGTTGATTACTAAAAATAGACTAAGACACTTTTGTACCTAACTAAGCATCATATGAATGATGTAGTCATGTAATCCTGAAAGAGCAGGTCTTACCTGATTCCTCTAAACTCAGACTATCTGAGAAATTGATTATGTTTTCTACATAAGTAAATATGTGTACTAGAAGCTCCATGTTCTCAAATTCTCACTCTCATCCTCTTCACTTTTGCCACAAATCTATTTCATTCCTTGCCTTTGTCATGCCATGACATGAAAGGGCCAATAATAAGAAATTGTGCCAAAATACTTCATGATCTTTAAAAAATATTCAAGTGTTTGCCATCTGGACCCTGGTCTGATATGTATAATGAATAATGAAATATTAAGATTATATACCAGATATTAAATTGAAAATTTATCACAAATAAATCACATTTAAGTGCTTGCAATAAATACTTTTTTTACTGTTTTGTTAGGGTTTGGTATAGGGAACGAATGAAATAAAAAATATTTATGAATACTTATTTCTTATGAGTAGAGTTCCTATTTGAGAAATAGATAACACAGAATCTGGGTCTAGATTAGAACTTGAATTCTTTCTGTTCAAACCACTGGGATGTGCTATTGTAATATATTCACTGCCAAGAGATACATTACTGAGAAAATGATGAAATCTATCATAGACAGAAAAATTGACTTCCCATCAACTGCATAATATGAAAAGAAAAATTGTAATGAGAAGCAATGTCAAAATATGAAATAGTACAAAATATATTCATCATTCACATATGAGAAGAAAGAGAAGCACCTGCCCATTGCAGGCACTTAAAGGTAAATGAACAATAGGTGGAAGGATGGTAGTGCCTCATGTTTGGATGATGACGTTCACATTTGCCTCGTTCTATATTTATTGACAATTTTTTAACTTTAATAAGACCAGAGAAACAGTTTCAATGAGGGTGGAAGGTGTAGAGAAGTCTTAGCCAAAGACAATAATTACAATACACCATAGGTCAAAAAGCCACAGGCTATTAGAGTTCAAATTACTATCATCCAATCCTGTTTAAATCCAGTATTACAACTTTAAAGATGAATCGAAGCATTTATAAATATTTATGTATTCTGTATTGAGAGATCAGTCCATTACTTGTTTTTCTTGTTTGCTTGCTTTTTTGAAGACCAAAAAAATAAAAATATTTAAGAAGCTTTCACAGAATTGGAGACATATATTTATTCTTTATTCATCTTTTCACATTGGAATATAAACATATTATTAATTGACCAACCAACTACATGCCAAAGCCAATAAAATCATGATGAGTAAAACCAATAAATACTTCAAGTGGGCTCATCCATCTCCCTAAAGTTATATATGAAATGTTTTCAAGAAAAGAATAAAAATTTTGAGAATCAATATTTTATCTAATTTTCTGCATATCCATTTTAAAATATAAACAGATGACAAATTTAATATTTTGACATATGATTTGTAAGGCAGCATACAAATCTGAAATACTTCCACTAGACTGAGACAACTTATGCATTGTATTCTTTTTACTCACACTCCAAAACAGATGTTGGAAACAGCCATTTTCCTAACATATTTGTAGGCAGATTGCCCTAGTTTTAATTGCTAATCTTAACATTTTGCTTCTTAAAAAATTTACCTTATTTTATTTAAATGTATCAAGATTAAATGTTGTAAAGCTCACCCAACTTCTAAAATTTACCAGCAACCAATAGCAAAAGGAATAAAATCGAGTTTGTGATGATTCGCCAAACTGCGGTACACAAAACTCAATCTCATAATCTCCAAATTATTCTAGAAAATTTTAAGAAACAGGTAACTAAAAAGAGAAATAACAAATGCCTTCCTGTATTTAAATACCTCTAATGTGAAAGAAGCAGTGGAAAGAAAGCTACATGGCCTTAGAAAGAAGTCTAATCCACTTAACAGATATTTCAAAAGAGTAGATTTTCACTCAAGACAATAAAAAAATTTTAATAGTTTAAAATATCTAATTATTTGTATGCCTGATGGTGATGATTGTCGTGTTGATAGAGATAGCCACTAAAATATACTACGGCTATCTGTCAGGGTTGTTTAAGAAAGTATTTTCATGTTAATGTTCCTAATACAAAAGAAAGGATAAATTCTTGAGGTGATAAATATTCTAATTACTTTGATGTGATTATTACTCATTGTATGCCTGTACCAAAACGTCACATGTACCCCCTAAGTATATATTCCTATTATGGACCCATAACAATTGAAAATAAAAAAAAACTTTAAAAAGGGATGAAAAAAGCAGCAGTAATATCCCTTAAAATGTTAAATTCTGTGGTTCAAAAATAACACTTGTATTAAAATTGTTGCCTATCTGATATTTCATTTTCTTTCTCCTTTGAATTAAGGAAAATTGCATAGTGCCTTTTTGTAACTCAGAAGAAACAGCAAATGATTAAAGTATTTTTAAAATGATTTAAAAATTGTTTAAAAAAATCAACATTAGTTAGAGTATATGGAAATTGAATTTTTCATGTAGTATTGATGGAAAATAAAGTATTATAAATGTTCCATAGGATCCAGGGATTGTGTGTGAGCATTTCTTGGGCTCAACAACAACATTCTCAGGAATTATCTCCCAGAGAAATACCATACAAGGTTATCTCAAAGCTACCCACAGGAAAACTCATCTTATTTGTAATAGTTTCAAATTTTAAGCAATTCAATAATGACTGACAATTAAACAATTTTATTATATTAAATAAATTGTAGTACATAGACTATCAGGCAGTCATTAAAATTGATGATATAGAACTATTTTATTTATTTACACAAAGATATAAGAAGGTGCATCCGTACAAACAAAACCTCTCTTTCTGTGACTAAACACACATCCATCAATACACATACATCCACAGACACACATTTAGACTCAGAGTTAAATATGGGCACCGATTTTTATACTTTTTCTTCTACTTATTTATATCATTTAACTTTGTTAAAAGGCATGTATTGTCTTAATGAGTAAATATTGAATTATTTTTATAAGTAAAAAATTATGACAGTTTATCTTAGACATGGAGGATCTAAGAAAATAAAGAATAAAAGAAAAACTCTTTATTGATACAATGAAGAATGTGTCAAAATCAGCACACAAGATTAATGTACAGAAGTCAATTATGTTTCCATATGAACAAAATAAACTGCAAATGAAATGAAGAAAACAATTCTATTCATAATAGTGTCAAAATGCTTAGGAATGTATTAACTATATTAAATAAATATTTAGTGAGATCATCCTGTATGACGGGCCCTGTTTTAGGCCCTGAAACAGGCCGATCCAACAGATAGCACTCCCACCCTCATAGTTTCTATGCAGGTGGTTTGCATTTTTTTAATTTTCCAGATGAAGTTGCAATGAATTTTCATTCATAAGTAATTTTTATACTTAAATATGTGTTCTGTTAGATGGTTTTCTAGAATTGCTGTATTATAAGGCATGCAAATTTTAAAATTGTGATCAATATGGCCAATTGTCTTGTGAAAAGATGGTATTCAGTCTATGAGAGAGCACTTACATTTAAACAATAGAAATCTGAGCATATAAATTTGCTTAAACTTAATGATTTTCAAATAGTTCCAATTTTGCAGTAAAATTAATTTCAAATGGAATTATTTAAATTCTTTACTTATCATCTAATCAAATTTAAATTATTGAATTAGCATCTAATTTACAGAAAGAAATCAAAACTGAACTACAACTATTGTACAGATAAGCTCATCCAAGAAGTAAAGATCTTCTTTGCTGAAAGCTAGAAACAACTGCATTTGCTACTGAATTTTTCAGTAATCATTCCTCATGTATAGAATAAGAAGAGTCATGTCATATTTCTTTTCAAAACCGAATCAAGTTAAAAAACTAAATCAAATATTTAAAAGAAAACCGCCCACCGAAAAAGGAAATTGCCTTCCCTCATTTGAAAATAGCAGTATGTTACCTCATTAAAATACCAATATGTAAGGTATGTGAGGTTGGTAAAGAAGGAAAAAAAAAAAACAAACTCTTGTCAACTCTGAGGTTAGCAGGCTTTGTAAAAGTGACATATTCTAGAAGCAGAGGATTATTTAGTGTACTAAAAGGTAAAAGGAAGGCCATCAAAAATAAAACCTCCTTGTTAAGCATGAATCAATTCCCAACTTAACATACACATTCACAAGCTTCAAAATGTGCAAGAATAAAAATCAAAGTCTACTACAGAAAAATCTGTAAACACTTATTCAAACATCGAGTATACGACACATAGTATTACTTAAGTCCCCAAGGATTTGGTTTAATATATTTTCCTATATTAGTGCTTGTAAATATGGGGGAAAGTAATGTGTTTTTATATTGCTTTTGGAATTATTCCCAATTACTACACAGTGTTTTTTTGTGTGTGTTCTAGAAACTATCCTTAATACATACGTAGTCTAGAATTATTATTCCAGCAGTTATTCTTACAGGAGTTCTTGAAAATATGAAATATATTAAAGCATTTTGTGCATTGTCCACAAAAATTAGCAAGAATTTGTGTAACAACTATGTAAAAAGGTATACAAGCTGACTTCACTATCACCCACCTCAAATAATATCTATATAAGCATTTAAAAAGTGTCTAACACAAAGCCCAAAAAAAACCTACCATTTCTACCGTTTTCTTATCAAAAGTTAATGTGACTTGTACAGGAAGTTACATGTTGCCATTATCTATGTATACTTTATATTTTGGTTATCAATAAGAGTTAAGTCCTCTATGCTTCCACTTATTGACTTCATTGCTAAAAATTTCCTATTATGTTACTCCAAAAAGTATAACAGTGCAAATGTCCATTCAGTGGAATACAACTCAGTCATTAAAGGAAATGAACTACTGATAAAAGCAACAACATGAGTGAATCACAAAAGTACTATGCTGAACAAAATAGCTAGATACAAAAGAGTATATACTTTTCTGCTCCATTCATTTGAAGTTCTAGGACAGGAAAAGCTCATCTTTAGTAAAGAAATCAGTGGTTGCCTGGTGTGGTAACGGGGACTGGGAATTAATGGTGAAGTGTTATGAGGGAAGGTTTGGGGAAGAGAGAAATGTTCAGTATCTTGACTGATGCTTATTACACTAGTGTATATATGCTATGCATGCATTTGATAAAAACATATCAAACTATATGCTGAAATTGAGTGAATTTTTGGTATATAAGTTATGCCTTAAGTTGATTTTAAAATTCAACAAAGGAAAGTGACTAAGAAGAATAGGAATAGTTGGTCAGAATTGACAGAATTACCTTCTACTGCATATTAGTCTCTTGATAAATATGTACCGAATGGATTTATTGCACACAGCAGTAAGCAAGGCAACCACTGTTTCTCATATTTTATAGATTAAGATTAAGATACTGAGATTTAGAGAGCCACAAAATTAGTCAACAATGAACTCTCTTGGTAGGTCACAGGCTAATAAATTGTAACTGTACCGGAATTCAAGTAATTCTGTAATATAATGATGTTTCCATACATATTACCTGCACAATTCAAATTCAGTTGCACATGACTAACTGCATGGAGTTACAGAAATACTTACATGATATTCTGTTAAAAAGAGTATTCTTCGAAATAATTCAGTTCTGGATCTTAGAAATATTTCATTATAAAAAGCTTATTCAAGAAAATGGTATTTGTTAAATTGATATTTTTAACTATATACTCAAATGTGAATACTGAAACATTGAATTTTTAAATGTTTATTTGAATTTCCTATTATAAAGGTTGGAATGACTCTACTTCAACCTCTGTGCAATGCATGATTTAGTTTGTTCTATAATAGAAATTAAGAAGAATATAAAAATGAAGACATGCCTATTGCAATCAAGGAGCATACAGTATAAAAGAGAATAAGAAACATGTACAAAAAGAAATATTATGAATGGCTTATTAAACATTCTGGACTCATAAGGACACAAGTAGAAAACAAATTTATTCTTCCCCCATCATATGCCTTCAAATCAGCTTTCCTAACATGTTTTCTTAGAATTGTATGAAATTCTGGGCAGTTTCATAGTTTATTCACTCATGTTCAGATAAATAAAAGTCAGTTTAGTCTTATTATGTAAGTTCTGAAATAACACATAGAAGCTTATTGTGAAATTAGATGTACGTAAATCGGAATCTTACCTTTTCATAATCTATAAATAATTTCAAGGAGATAAACAGCTGAAAGGCACAGCAAGGCCTGAAGAGTGAAGACATCTCCCCAGGTTCCTTTTTCCTGTGTCAAACATTCACTTGGGGCCTAGAATAACAAAAGAGGTTGAAAACATGCAACAGGGAAAAATTAAATTATGAAGTATTGTTATTTTATACTCCAGAGTGTTGTATAGTTTATATCACGTTCTTCACAGAGGCATGCCTCATAAATCCATAGATTCCAGGCTTATTTATTATAAGTAAATAATTCTGTGGGGTAATTCTTTATATGCCTCTGATGACACATCAAACAATTCCTATAGCTTTTATTCTTAGGTAATTAATAGTCCTCTCATCAGTTTATTCATTAAAACAGTCTTGTTTTTGTAATTAAAATGTCCAGGTCAGTGTAATAATCACAATTCAGAACTGTTAACAATAGAATTCTTCCCTCATCTAGCATAGCACTATCTCAGGTTGGAAAGTTTGCAGTACTGAGAGGTTATTATTGAGCCAGCTACGCCCTCATTCCCAAGTCACGGTATCCCACCCTTCTAAGAAGAGGCCCAGGGAAAAAAGGACAAGGGAAATGATTCCCTATCTCCAGGCTTATGTGACTGCCTGGAGCTCTCATCATCAAAGTACATCATTATAGCATTGATGTAATTTGGGTTTTGTATGCTCAAAGATGACTCCTTCTGGAGTGTTTAGCGGATTTCTCTGAAGTTATCCGGTAGATAGCTCCAGTTGCAGTTTCCATGACACAGATATCATGACTGTGCTCCTTCAAGCAGCTGAAACTTCAGCATCTGGGCCTCCACTGATATGTTACTCTTCCCAGTGACTTCATCTCTCTTGGTAACCTTTGTGAATGAAATCCATTTCATGGATTGCCCTGATTATCTCTTTCCCATGGGTCTACTTGACTCACAAGAAGACTCACACATATTTTCTCCAACTGTGAAGGTGCAGTTTGCTTGCAAGATAGCCTTCTTTCCCTTTGTCTTTGCTGCCAAGCAGGTGCTCTGCCTGTGGTCTCTTGGCTTTAGAATTATTTGGTTAAGAATCAGACACAAGTTCCCTAAACTTCAGGAATGCAAATAAACTTTGAAACTCTACTCACTGGCTACATGTAAAGTGAAGGCTACAGGTAAAGAAGGCGAAACATCTTACTCTCTTTTCCTACTGAAGGATAACTCTCTCTACAGGTATCCTCTCTGTCAATCCTTCAATTCCTATTTAGTAGACTAGAAGTGACTTACTATTAACATTAGCAGAACCACTTTTTCCAAATTATTAGCTTGTCCAAGATAGCTGAGGATAGTTGGCAAGAATTATATAACCTAAGGTTTTTAACCTCAGGAGCCTCAGCTTATACTGAGAAAGAATGAGTTCCAAGACAACACAACACACACACACACACACACACACACACTTACCTTCCATATTTGGTTACATTATTAAGCAAGACAAATAGTGTTAAGTTCCATAAGAGAAGAACAAACTATGTGCAAGAGAAACATGAATAAAGATAAAGAAGTAATCATTTTCTAAACACTTCCAACAACCTGGGAACATCTATACAGTATGTTTCAGCCCATTGCACAATTCAGACACTTCAATATAATATGATTTTTGATACTGAGCTAAAATATGCTTCCTCGACTCTCACTGTTTTTGGTTCTGCCTTTGAAAACCATACAAACCAAGTTGACATTTCAACCACAGCGTAGCCCTTCAAAATACATACCATATTTCTATAGAACTAACTACCACCCTCAAATTATTTAGTCATTTCTCAAAGATACGGCTTTGACTCCTGTCAGCATACTGGGTACTCCCCTCTAACTCTATTATGTTCTTCATTCTGTCACTCTTCCTAAAAGTCATGTGCCTGAGACTACAAAAGTATTGAAGCTGACAGAATCACCCTAAACACTATATTTCTAAAAATGCAAAAAAATTACAATATCACTTCTTGTTAGATAGATCATATAGTTGACTTTTCTGAGCTCTCAGTTAAAACAATTCTAATACAGGCACTTTTTTTGAAATTTAAAAAATGGAGTCTCATGATGTTGCCCAAGCTGGCTTCAAACTCCTACGCTCAAACAATCCTCTTTCCTCAGCCTCCTGATTTTGCTGGGTCTACAGGTGTATGCCACTATACAAGGGTAATATAGGTTTTAAAAACAAAAAATTGAGAAAGGCCAGATGTTTTGAAACCTGACCTGTCATGACCTGGACAGGATGCAACAACACCAATTCCAAAATCATTCTGGAGTACTTCAGAAAAAAGTGATTAAAATTTTTTAAATAAATTTTTCAGATAAAACCTGGATCTGAAATAAGATGTGAAATTGATATGAGACTAAAAAACAATAGAGTTATCTATTACATCAAGCCAAAAAATGAATTCTATATAATATGTGCAAATTAATATAGACAATGAGAGTACAAAATGCCTAAACACTTTCTTCAAGGAGCTTACATTATTTCTAAGAAGAAACAATATATACACATAAATATATATTAAAGTTACATTGAAATTTTCCATTGGCAGTTTTGCTAAAGGAATGAAAAGAGATGTGTAGGGGTTCAATAAAGAAGACTCACTATCAAAAAATTGTATGGAAAAGATAGGACATCAGCTGAACTAAAAAAATGACTCAAATTCACATCAATGGAGAGGATTAAGGTTAGCATTCTAGGTGACACAAATCCTGTGTACAAAGGTAAAGAGAATAATATGTAAGGCATATTTGGTCATTACAAGTAAATTATTATATTTGGAGAAAAGGAAGTCTTACAAAATATGTGGGGAAAGGTGGTGATGTGGTTTGCGTGTCCTGCCCAAATCTCATGTTGAATTGTAATCCTCAGTATTGAAGGTGGGGCCTGGTGGAAGGTGCTTGAGTCATGGGGGTGGATCCCTCATGGCTTGGTGCTGTCTTTGCAATAGTGAGTGAGTTCTTGTGAGCTTTGGTCATTTAAAAATGTGTGGCACCTTCCCCCTTACTCTCTCTCTATCTCCTGCTCCCACCATGGCTTCTCCATTCACCTTCCGCCATGATTGAAAACTCCCTGAGGCTTCACCAGAAGCTGAGCAGATGCCAGCACAGTGCTTCCTGGCAGCCTGTAGAATCATGGGCCAATTAAGCCTCTTTTATTTATAAATTGCCCAGTCTCAGCTATTTCTTTATATATAAAATGCAAGAACGGACTAACACATGTAGGATGAGGCCAGAATATATGAGGTTTTAAATGATGAATGAGAAGTTTAAACTCCAATCAATTGGACAGAGATAGTCATTGGTAGCTTTGATCCAAACAATGATATGCATAAATCAGTGTTTCAAGAGGGGTAATCTAGTTGAAGTATATGGAACAGATTGGAGACAAGAGGATTCAGCTGGTGAATCAGTTGGCGAATTAGAATTAACCATGAATGAATGAGGTGAAATAACCAAGGACTGTTAAAAAATGTCTATCTGAGAAAAAAATACAAAAATAGCAATCTGGTAACAGCCTTAATGTGGAGCAAGAACGAGAACATCTACAGAGATTACAAAGGTAATACTGTTGTTACTGGCAATGATAGAGAAGGGGAAGTGGATAAAACCTGCTAATTTGAGGTAAGAGTAAAACATCCAAAAGTATCTGGCAAGAGCTTTGTAATGTGGGCCAAAACTCAGGAGGGGGACCAAAGCTGATATGGATTCAGCCATACAGAAGCAACTGTACTATGAACCATAAAGGAGGAAAACAAATAACATGAAGTGCATTAGGCCAACCTTTGGAAACAGGAAGTAAAGCCAATGGAGACAGCAAAACACCCCAAAGAAGAAATACAACCAGAAGAAATGTATCATATTAATCCATTACAAGCCAGAGCATGAGCAGAGGAAGGACTGAGATTGCTAGGCAGCAGATGTAGGGCACTTTATATTAAAGCTTCTGAGACCAACCTAGAAATCAATTAGTATGCAAAATCAGTCATTGAAGAGATAACTTGATGAAGGAAAGATTCGATAAGTTAGTCTTTAGGCTTGGTTATATTTATTACACATGAGCAGTGGTAGTGAATTTTTAACATTGCCAGACAGCAAGGTGGTACCATAGAAACTAGAAGAGGTGAACATTCAAGAAAGAGAGGATATTTAATAGTGCTAAATACATAAAGTAAAAAAAGAAGATACTTTGGTGATCTTCTGATAATTTTTCTAGGCGAAATTATATATAGAAGAGTTCTTCCAAATTGTTTCCAATTTGTTCTATTAAATTGGCTTAATGTTCCTATTATGATGCTATTTTATGCTGCTCACAAACCTTTTATAAACCTCATCCAAGTCTTGGTCAAATAATAAAAAATGCTGAATTAATGAAGTAGAAATTAACGATAATTTGTTCAAATAGAAAAAGAGCATAACTTCAGTAGAGTTTTAATTGAGTAACAATTTCAATATTTAGACACTTACTAAAACTAGTATTTTAAAGGAAAAAATACATCTGTTAACATGCTACCTTTCCATTTTTTTGACAATTTACTATATATCTTAATAAATAGATGTCAGAATATATCAACTATGAGATGGATATATGCTATCAAAATTCATTAATGTAAAATTGAAATGACATGTTTCCTAATTGTCTTTATAATTACATAAAGCATCAAATATTGAAGAACAGAAAAAAGAAAGTATTGCTTTTTCCTCATTCCTCTGCCCAGGGACAGTATAATAATTTTAAGACATTAGATAGTGTAGACAGATGATATGATTAATTCACACTTTTCTGTTTGCTATGTAGGAATGGCCACAAAAATTTCTTCCCATCATTTTATTTCTTTCAACTGTCATGATATTATTCTTCTCCTCTTCAGAGTAAGTCCATTTGAGTTACTTGATCTATTTACTTCAGAATAGTTATGTATTTCAAGAAGGTTCTTTTTGCATTGTTCTTATCTAAGGATATGTTCTTTATAAATCTAAAAGAATGTGACCTTAGGTAGTAATGATATCCAAGACTTTAAGGAAAATATATTTAAAATTAAGAGGTAAACTTTGCTCAAATATTATATCAAATACTACAATAACAGAAATTCTAGACGTAATAAGATCATGGCCACCTCTGAGCAAGCTGATAGACAAGTTATTTAATGAATTTATTGTCATAAAACAGAAAAATGCAAATAATGCTATATGAGTATTGTATGTGGGGGAAAAACCACATAGAGTAAGAAAAATAATTTATTTTAGACTTGAAAAATTGAACATTTCTGTATGCAAGAAAATGAATATGTATTGAGAATGAGTGAATATTGATATGGAGAATATATACACATATTAAAATGTATACTTGGAATTAGTGATAAAAAAGTGTTTTTTTCTCTATTTTTTAGTAATTCTTTTAAAATATTTTCAGAAACATTTCTCTTTGATTAGTGTGTAATTCAAAAAAAATTTGCAGATGTTGTCTCAATTTCTGAAGTCATTTAATTAAAATGAAAACTAAAGTGCCACTGAAAATGAAATAGTGGAAATATCATATAACTTGGAGTCAGAATTCTGCTGACCTGAATTCCAGTCCTGACTGCTTCGTTATTAAGTTTCCTTAGCTTCAATTACCGCGTTTTTAATGAGTTTGGACCAAGTGGATGTTTTTCAAACTTCTCTTAGCAACATAACTCTTTCTTCAAAGGAAAATTCATGTGGAAAAATAATATATTTTACATGCCCCAAAACAAATAAATCAGAGAGAAAGTGCGTGTTCATCCAAGATCAGGCACTGTGGGGGGCAAATTGAAAACCACTAAACCAGCCGGTGCTACCCAATGCTAACATTTGGGAACCCTCAAACTGGTAATGTTATATTAATCATAATAGCAACATTTATTGACATCTGGGTTAAACACTTTATATATTTTACCTTATTTACTATCTAACAACACTAAATAGAAAATGAAACCCAATTCATTAATTTACCCAATAGTCACACAGCTAGTAAGTGATAGAAATCAAACCAGACAATGTAACTCCAAAGCTCATACTGATTTTCACAAGAGCTACCATTTGTTAAATATTTACTACATACTAGACACTGTGCTTGCTTAATGCAACAAAAATATTGGCTGGGTATTATTATCCTCATTTTGCAGATGAGGAAACTGAGGCTTAGATAATTTAGGTAACCTGTTTGTGGTCACACTTCCAAAAGATATGTATGTCTCCCTTTTCTTTGACATTAGTATACTATTCCTCAGCAATTTTGAATTTTTCAAGACCACTTACATGTTACCATTGTTACTTATAAACATTTGCCACCCTTAGAAGTTGGATATGCACTGTGAAAATCTGGTGTGTGTGTGTGTGTGCACGTGTGTGCATGTGGGTGTGTTTCAAAGCTAGGCACCATGGTTCCCTGTAGGGTTAAAATATGCAGAAAGCACAGGAAATCACAGTATCATTCCTTTATAATAGTATGTATAGACAGCTCAATGGTTTACACACATAATCATTATTATTCTTCTTTAAGTCTGTAAATAAACTAATTCTACTATAAACAGAAGACAGATACCTAATGAATGCAAACATTTAATATAAATGATCATTTTTTAATTAGCAGATATTTAACACTTATTCCACATTTTCTATAAATTTTGCAAGAATAATCCTCAATATTCTAAATATTGAATATTAACATCCTACATACACATGCACACAATAGCATGAATATTTGAATCTCCAAGAGTAAAAAAAAATTAGACAATCCAGAGACATTTTCATTTTTAGAATTCATAAAGGACACTTTGTTTTAGATTTTTCCTAACTTACAGCTTCTTCAGTTTCTCACAAATAGAACATAAGGAGAAAGTGATTTTAAAGAGATATTGAGCCTCATATATTAGAAATAAAGTGCTGGATTTCATCCAGAAGCAAACTGGTAATTGTGTTAAAATGTGGATGCTGAAATCTCTCCCTGAGCCGCCTCTTCAAGTTGACCAGGTCATGCTAGTGACTGCCAAAAATCCAATATTGGCACTTGTTCTCAAGTCAGTGTATAGGGTCTGGCCAGCTGGAAAATTGCCTGAGGAGTTGCAATAATTTGAAAATCATCAACATAAATTTTCTCCCTAAAAAGAATGCTTTTTCTGGGGAAACTGAACCACTATTCCAGGGGTCTGTTGACACATTTTAGGTACTTTACCAACAGCACATCCAGGAATTGGCCTGAGTTTATGCTTACAGGTCCAAAATTGACACCCACTTGGAAAGAATGGAAATGAACACAGCCCCACTTCCTAGGAAATAAGAACCTCAGTTTTTGAAAAAATCTATATTAATGTCTTGACACAAGGCTTCATACTGGGTAAGAGTTTTCTATCTGTACTAAAATCTTCCTTCCACCAATGGTCCTTAAATAGCTTCTGATGGAAAATCACAGCAATTTCTGGTATAACTGAGAGTGGAATTGAGTAATTCATTAGCTTTGCCTAATACAGTTGCCATTAACTCTGCCAAAAGGAAAGACTTTACAAAAGTAACTTCATGTTACCTGACCACGTTGCACTGCCCAGTATATTAAACACTAAACTGATAACATCTTTAAAAGGCCTATTGAAGGTAGCCAAGATTCTTATCATTCAACCTGTGGAATGCTTTGTCTCTGAAATCAAGTTACATAAGCCAATTATGTAAAAATATTTCAGGGCACTCTGATCAGTTTACTCTCTCCTCTTGGAATATTCATAACCCAAGAATAGGTGGTGTGGTTTTGTTTTTCTTTTTTTATTTGTCCTGTGATCTTTCTGAACCTAAGAACTTATATTCACAAAATGGATGATGATCACCAAAGTCTTCAGAAACATTCATTGAAGACACAGCCAGCCAAAGTGATGACAGTTAGCTGAGGAGACACAAATCTTCTGAGAATTATCATCCACACCCTCTTACAAGCTACATTTTAAAGGAATGCTAGAAAATTGTTTTTATTTAATGTGTAGATATGCATTTAATTAACCAGACGAGCAATTTTTTTCTTGTGAAGAATATCAACAACATACCCATCTAAAAATCATGACACTATTATATGAAAAGGCTCTACAAACCTAGAAAAAGAATAATAAAAAATAAGTAGTGCTTTATGATAACAGTATTTTCACGTAAATCATGGCAACTTATTCTTACATCAGTCTTCTGGGTAGGAATCAACTATTAGTCCAAATTTATAGATGAGAAAACAGGTATAGTGGTTTCATCATTAGTACGAATGGGTGAGCAATGAGGATGAAGTCACCAAGAATGATGACACAAATAGTGTTGGAGAGGAAAAGAATCAGGGAAGATGCTAAAGAAATCAGAGATGGTGGGAGTGGTCAGAGGGCAGAAGTCACGACATTTACATCTGTAACTACTTTTAAGTGCTACCTTTACAATAAAGTCCTAGTTCTTTTAAAATGTCTGTTAAAAAAAAAAAAAGCTGACAGATTGAGCTACTATTCTGCCTGATGTCAAAACATATAATTTGATTTAGATCATTTATACAGCAAAAGCTTTATATATGAATTTAAAGTTATTTGAGCTGAGCTGCTGAAAACATTTTATTTTTTACTTCATAGTGTAAAATGAATTTAAAGAAAAAACAAAAAATAAATAAGTAAATGCATTCATTCAGCAAACATGTACTGAGTGTCCTTTGTATCATTTACCCGTCTCATCTTTCAGGGCTCAGCTCCAGCGTTGCCTTCCCAGAGACATCATGCCAGTCTGGCTAATACACTCAGCCCTTGCCCCCTTCCAGTCTCTTTTTAGCTCAATACCCTTTATGTCATTATAAGTTTTATGCATTCATAGCACTTATCACTATTTGAAATTATCTTATCTACTTGTCTGTATGTTTATTTTCTATCCACTGCCCACCATTCACCCTCAGGTAAAATGTGAGCCCTTTGAAACAAGAAGTGTGGCCATTCTCATCAATACCACATCCCCAGTGCCTTGAACGGCATCTAGGTGCTGTAGGTACACAATCTCTGTTGATGGAAAGGATAAAGGTTTACCTCATTTTGCACAATATGTCATACTAAATAGTAATTCTGAATATATCATTGTAATTGATTCTCAGAAAAATACTATAAACTACTTACGGTTAGAAAATATGTCTAGAAGTCCGGGCACAGTGGCTCATGCCTGTAATCCCAGCACTTTGGGAGGCCAAGGTGGGCAGATCACGAGGTCAGGAGTTCGAGACCAGCCTGACCAACATGGTGAAACCCTGTCTCTACTAAAAATACAAAAATTAGCCGGGTGTGGCAGTGCAGGCCTGTAATCCCAGCAACTTGGGAGGCTGAAGCAGGATAATTGCTTGAAAGCGGGAGGCAGAGGTTGCAGAGAGCCAAGATGGCACCATTGCACTCCAGCCTGGGCAACAGAGCGAAACTTTGTCTCAAAAAAAAAAAAAAAAAAAAAAGAAAGAAAATATGTCTAGAAAACATCTTCCTATACTTTCCCAAGCTGATAGTATAAAATCCGTTTTCACAGATTATAATAGTCGTTGAAAGACACTTGTGTTCTCAAGATGTCTTCAGTACTGCACACTTGCCAGATTGAGCTCCATCTGCCATGTTCATTCTATGTTCCAGATGTAGAAGCAAGCACCATGCCCACACAAACTTTTAGGAAAGCTTTGTTTAATAAACAGTATGAAGAACTGAGAACTACTAGAAAATCCACCCCCTTAGTTCCTCCAAATAGCCCAGCTGTTCATGAATGCTAAGGCATGTTTCCACACACCATTACATGAAAAACAATTTGTTTCTTTTTGCAAGATAGTTTTATTCAATCCAGTAGAGAAAATCTATTTATGTTTTAAAATGCATTGCTATTTCTTGGTTAATTGTATTGTTAATTTTTCTTTTAGACAAGATATAATAATATACATCATATATATTGGAATCTGCTTTTCTGTTTCTAATTATAAAAGCGTTGCTAGATTGTTCTGTTTGTCAAAATATATTTCATTTTCTTCTAGTGTATACAGCTAGATTTTATTTTCTAGTTCCAAGAGCAGTTAAGTGAGACTGTGCCTAGGATCTGGCCTGGGGATGATGTATAGTGCATGTAGGCCAAACTGGTTAAGAAACAATTCTAATGGGTAGGTCTCAGACGACTTAAAGGAAGATGGAGCCACATGATGTCAGAAGCATGGATTCCTAAAAGATCACTAGAGGCACATGCAATTGGATAAACCCACATTGGACTGTGACTTTAATGAGTTATACATTTCTATTATGTCAAGCCAGTGAGGTTTTAAGAATAATCTGTTACTCAGCTAATATTATTTTCTATCATGTTATTCATGGTAGAAATGTGAAAATACAAAAATGTATCACCTATTTTTACATATTCGTTATTCTAGATGAACCTCAGAATTACTATGTTTGGATTCTAACTGGGATTGCAATTAATAGAAATGTTAATCAAGATTATCTTTTCATATTTGTAAGGTACATACCTTATTTTGGATAGCAATATATAATATTATAAATATGACAAAAGAATAATATAGTATTATGTTTAGTATTATTATCTTTTATGACAACATATGGTATAACAATACTATATATTATTATCCATATATCATTAATATATATCTTATCATGGAAAACAATATTAAGTACTATAAATATGACAAAATAATTTGAATCTCAGTCTTTACTTAGGAACTGTATATTTCTTAATTAGGTTTATTCGGAGGTATTTGGGATTTTAATTTATCTATTTGTTGAGATTATGCTGGGTATACCTTTCCTTATAGGATTTTCTTGCTTACAGTTTTGTTAGTCATGTTATGTATTTTGTGACCAGTCACATTATTAAATTATTTTGTTCTTTCTACCAGTATTTTTACCTATTCTCTTGGATTTTAAAAATATATAATCATATCATTTATCAATAATGATAATATTGTCCCTTCTTTCCCAATATCTATAATCATCGTTACACTCCTTTGGCTAATTTTATTGTCTATAACATTTCCAGGAAAATATTAAAGAACAGTGGGGAAACTAGGCATACCTGCCTTGTTTCTGACTTCAATAGGATTCCTTGGATTGTTTCATCCAAGAATGATGTTTGTAAATGGTCTGAGATATGCATATAATTTTACCTAAAGTTATTATTCTCTTCCATTTTTACAAAGGACTTTTCTTCTTTCACCTGTAGTCAGTGGTAGTAGAAGATTTAATATTGTTAAGCATTTGTGCAACCTAAAATAAACCCTACATGGTCTTGGCATATTATTCTTTTAATGTAATGCTGGATTTTATTTTCTAGATTTTATTTACTATTTTGCATTAATATTCATGAGTAAGATGGCTTATCATTTTCTTTTTTGGTGGTTTCTTTGTCAGATTTTGGAACCAATGTCATATTGGTTTTGTTTTTTTTTAAGAATTGGAACACTTCCTTTATTTTATATTCCTGGAACAAGTTAAATTGCACAGGAATTACCTGCTCTTTGAAGGTTCGAAAACATTAATCCATGAAATTCTTTGGTATATTTATAGGCAATGCCCTAATTTAGCATCACAATGAATTCCTTCCATGATCATTCTTCTATTTAGCTATCTGTATCTCTTGAATTAATGTCAATTATTTTCAATTTCTTAAAAAAATGTAGAAACTCGTTCCTGAATTTTTAAGTTGGTTATGCTTTGGAAAATATTAGTCTAAAAAGTGGAAATTCAATATTTTTCAAAAAGATATGTAAAGAAGATAGTCCAAGAAGTATGTTTCATGGATGTTATTAGGATAACATAAAAATAGGATCCATAGTCAATACCATGGGAAATGCTTTAAAACAAATATGAAGATTTACTTTCTGTAGGATTTGTCAGAGTCCTTAACATTCTTATATGCATCTTATCTCTTTAAAGGTTATACTTTACTGCATATATCCCATTTCTAGTAAGCATCTCATGGGATTTTTATACTCTGGTACACTTTAGGAAAGAGTTCTAAAGAAATTTGAAGATCAAGGTTAGTTTTGCAGAAATATTTTCAGGACTAATGAGGCAGGATTTCTTGAAGACAAATCCTTCTAGAAAACCTGTCACAACATACTAAAAATACATAAACTTCAAAAGCTCAGAAACTGGTTTTATTTGATTCAAACATTTTTTCATGTTGTTTGTATGTAATTCTGATAAATTCCAAAGACTTTAAATGGTATGTAAAACATGAAGCTAGAACCATCTGGAAACTTAAAAATAAACATTCAGACATTCAAACTTTAGCTTTAGAACTAAGGACCTTGTATAATTTTTACTTATATCACCTAAAATATTGTTTATTTAAGCAGAGGGCATGTTATATATTATAGCTATCTACTATAAAATCAAGGTTTTTGTCTTCCGCAGTATAATGCTTTCTACAACTTACACAGACAAAGAAATTTCATACTCCATCTAAGCAAAACCTTTGTAGAACTCTTTAGAGTACCTTCAGTCTCCAGAACTAATCTGGAAAAAAATATTTTTAACACCAAATTTTATAAGCTTTATTGAGGTGTCATTGATAAACAGTTTTTTAAATTATACTTTAAGTTTTAGGGTACATGTGCACAACTTGCAGGTTTGCTACATATGTATACATGTGCCATGTTGGTGTGCCGCACCCATTAACTCCTCATTTACATTAGATATATTCCTAATGGTATGCCTCCCCCTCTACCTCTTCCCCCCACCCCACAACAAGCCCTGGTGTGTGATGTTCCCCTACCTGTGTCAAAGTGTTCTCATTGTTCAATTCCCACCTATGAGTGAGAACATGCGGTGTTTTGTTTTTCATCTTTGCGATAGTTTGCTCAGAATGATGGTTTCCAGCTTCATCCATGTCCCCACAAAGGACATGAACTCATCCTTTTTTATGGCTGCAGAGTATTCCATGGTGTATATGTGCCACATTTTCTTAGTCCAGACTATCATTGTTGGACATTTGGGTTAGTTCCAAGTCTTTGCTATTGAGAATAGTGCCACAATAAACATACGTGTGCATGTGTCTTTATAGCAGCATGCTCTATAATCCTTTGGGTATATACCCAGTAATGGGATGGCTGGGTCAAATGGTATTTCTAGTTCTAGATCCTTGAGGAATCGCCACACTGACTTCCACAATGGTTGAACTAGTTTACAGTCCCACCAACAGTATAAAAGTGTTCCTATTTCTCCACATCCTCTCCAGCACCTGTTGTTTCCTGACTTTTTAATGATCGCCATTCTAACTGGTGTGAGACAGTATCTCATTGTGGTTTTGATTTACATTTCTCTGATGGTCAGTGATGATGCGCATTTTTTCATGTGTCTGTTGGCTGCATCAATGTCTTCTTCTGAGGAGAGTAGGAGAGTCTGTTCATATCCTTTGCCCACTTTTTGATGGGGTTGTTTGTTTTTTTCTTGTAAATTTGTTTGAGTTCTTTGTAGATTCTGGGTATTAGCCCTTTGTCAGATGAGTAGATTGCAAAAATTTTCTCCCATTCTGTAGGTTGCCTATTCACTCTGATGGTAGTTGCTTTTGCTGTGCAGAAGCTCTTTAGTTTAATTAGATCCCATTTGTCAATTTTGGCTTTTGTTGCCATGGCTTTTGGTGTTTTAGACATGAAGTCCTTGCCCATGCCTATGTCCTGAATGGTATTGCCTAGGTTTTCTTCTAGGGTTTTTATGGTTTTAAGTCTAACATTTAAGTCTTTAATCCATCTTGAATTAATTTTTGTATAAGGTGTAAGGAAGGGATCCAGTTTCAGCTTTCTACATATGGCTAGCCAGTTTTCCCAGCACCGTTTTATTAAACAGGGAATCATTTCCCCATTTCTTGTTTTCATCAGGTTTGTCAAAGATCAGATGGTTGTAGATGTGTGGTATTATTTCTGAGGGCTCTGTTCTGTTCCATTGATCTATATCTCTGTTTTGGTACCAGTACCATGCTGTTTTGGTTACTCTAGCCTTGTAGTATAGTTTGAAGTCAGGTAACTTGATGCCTCCAGCTTTTTTTTTTTGGCTGAGGATTGACTTGGAAATGTGGGCTCTTCTTTGGTTCCATATGAACTTTAAAGTAGTTTTTTCCAATTCTGTGAAGAAAGTCATTGGTAGCTTGATGGGGATGGCATTCAATCTACAAATTAGCTTGGGCAGTATGGCCATTTTCACAATATTGATTTTTCCTATCCATGAACATGGAATGTTCTTCCATTTCTTTGTACCCTCTTTTATTTCGTTGAGCAGTGGTTTGTAGTTCTCCTTGAAGAGGTCCTTCACATCCCTTGTAAGTTGGATTCCTAGGTATTTTATTCTCTTTGAAGCAATCGTGAATGGGAGTTCACTCATGATTTGGCTCTCTGTCTGTTACTGCTGTATAAGAATGCTTGTGATTTTTGCACATTGATTTTGTATCCTGAGAGTTTGCTGAAGCTGCTTATCCGCTTAAGGAGATTTTGGGCTGAGACAATAGGGTTTTCTAGATATACAATCATGTCACCTGCAAACAGGGACAATTTGACTTTCTCTTTTCCTAATTGAATACCCTTTATTTCCTTCTGCTTCTTGATTGCCCTGGCCAGAACTTCCAACACTATGTTGAATAAGAGTGGTGAGAGAGGGCATCCCTGTCTTGTGCCAGTTTTCAGAGGGAATGCTTCCAGTTTTTGCCCCTTCAGTTTGATATTGGCTGTGGGTTTGTCATAAATAGCTCTTATTATTTGAGGTATGTCCCATCAATACCTAATTTATTGAGAGTTTTTAGCATGAAGCGTTGTTGAATTTTGTCAAAGGCCTTTTCTGCATCTATTGAGATAATCATGTGGTTTTTGTCTTTGGTTCTGTTTATATGCTGGATTATGTTTACTGATTTGCATATGCTGAACCAGCCTTGCATCCCAGGGATGAAGCCAACTTCATCATGTTGGACAAGCTTTTTGATGTGTTGCTGAATTCAGTTTGCCAGTATTTTATTGAGGATTTTTGCATCGATGTTCATCAGGGATATTGGTCTAAAATTCTCTGTTTTTGTGGTGTCTCTGCCAGGCTTTGGTATCAGGATGATGCTGGTCTCATAAAATGAGTTAGGGGGGATTCCCTCTTTTTCTATTGATTGGAATAGTTTCAGAAGGAATGGTACCAGCTCCTCCTTGTACCTCTGGTAGAATTTGGCTGTGAATCCATCTGGTCCTGGACTTTTTTTGGTTGGTAAGCTATTAATTATTGCCTCAATTTCAGATCCTGTTATTGGTCTATTCAGAGATTCAACTTCTTCCTGGTTTAGTCTTGGGAGAGTGTGTGTGTCGAGGAATTTATCAATTTTTTCTAAATTTTCCAGTTTATTTGCATAAAGGTGTTTATAGTATTCTCTAATGGTAGTTTGTATTTCTGTGGGATTGGTGGTGATAGCCCCTTTGTCATTTTTTATTGTGTCTATTTGATTATTCTCTCTTTTCTTCTTTATTAGTCTTGCTAGTGGTCTATCAAGTTTGTTGAGCTTTTCAGAAAACCAGCTCCTGGATTCACTGATATTTTGAAGGGTTTTTTGTGTCTCTATCTCATTCAGTTCTGCTCTGATCTTAGTTATTTCTTGCCTTCTGCTAGCTTTTGAATGTGTTTGCTCTTGCTTTTCTAGTTCTTTTCATTCTGATGTGAGGGTGTGAATTGTAGATCTTTCCTGCTTTCTCTTGTGGGCATTTAGTGCTATAAATTTCTCTCTACACACTGCTTTGAATGTGTCCCAGAGATTCTGGTATGTTGTGTCTTTGTTCTCAATAGTTTCAAAGAACATCTCTATCTCTGCCTTCATTTCATTATGTACCCAGTAGTCATTCAGGAGCAGTTGTTCAGTTTCCATGTAGTCGAGCGGTTTTGAGTGAGTTTCTTAATCCTGAGTTCTAGTTTGATTGCACTGTGGTCTGAGAGACAGGTTGTTATAATTTCCGTTCTTTTACATTTGCTGAGGAGAGCTTTACTTCCAACTATGTGGTCAATTTTGGAATAGGTGTGGTGTGGTGTGGTGCTGAAAAAAATGTATATTCTGTTGATTTGGGGTGGAGAGTTCTGTAGATGTCTATTAGGTCTGCTTGCTGCAGAGCTGAATTCAATTCCTGGATATTCTTGTTTACTTTCTGTCTCGTTGATCTGTCTAATGTTGACAGGGGGGTGTTAAAGTCTCCCATTATTATTGTGTGGGAGTCTAAGTCTCTTTGTAGGTCACTCAGGACTTGCTTTATGAATCTGGTTGCTCCTGTATTGGATGCATATATATTTAGGATAGTTGGCTCTTCTTGTTGAATTGATCCCTTTACCATTATCTAATGGCCTTCTTTGTCTCTTTTGATCTTTGTTGGTTTAAAGTCTGTTTTATCAGAGACTACGATTGCAACCCCTGCCTTTTTTTGTTTTCCATTTGCTTGGTAGATCTTCCTCCATCCCTTTATTTTGAGCCTATGTGTGTCTCTGCATGTGAGATGGGTTTCCTGAATACAGCACACTGATGGGTCTTGAATCTTTATCCAATTTGCCAGTCTGTGTCTTTTAATTGGAGCATTTAGCCCATTTACATTTAAGATTAATATTGTTATGTGTGAATTTGATCCTGTCATCATGATGTTAGCTGGTTATTTTGCTCATTAGTTAATGCAGTTTCTTCCTAGCCTTGATGGTCTTTACCATTTGGCATGTTTTTGCAGTGGCTGGTACCGGTTGTTCCTTTCCATGTTTAGTGCTTCCTTCAGGAGCTCTTGTAGGGCAGGCCTGGTGGTGACAAAATCTCTCAGCATTTGTTTGTCTGTAAAGTATTTTATTTCTTCTTCACTTATGAAGCTTAATTTGGCTGGATATGAAATTCTGGGTTGAAAATTCTTTTCTTTAAGAATGTTGAATACTGGCCCCCACTCTCTTCTGGCTTGTAGAGTTTCTACCAAGAGATCAGCTGTTAGTCTGATGGGCTTCCCTTTGTGGATAACCTGACCTTTCTGTCTGGCTGCTCTTAACATTTTTTCCTTCATTTCAACTTTGGTGAATCTGATAATTGTGTGTCTTGGAGTTGCTCTTCTCAAGGAGTATCTGTGGCATTCACTATATTTCCTGAATTTGAATGCTGGCCTGCCTTGCTAGGTTGGGGAAGTTCTCCTGGATGATACCCTGCAGAGTGTTTTCCAACTTGGTTCCATTCTCCACGTCACTTTCAGGTACACCAATCAGATGTAGATTTGCTCTTTTCACATAGTCCCAGATTTCTTGGAGGCTTCGTTCGTTTCTTTTTATTCTTTTTTCTCTAAACTTCTCTTCTTGCTTCATTTCATTCATTTGATCTTCCATCACTGATACCCTTTCTTCCAGTTGGTCGAATCAGCTACTGAAGCTTGTGCGTTCATCATGTAGTTCTTGTGCCATGGTTTTCAGCTCCATCAGGTCCTTTAAGGACTTCTCTGCATTGGTTATTCTAGTTAGCCATTCGTCTAATCTTTTTTCAAGGTTTTTAACTTCTTTGCCATGGGTTTGAACTTCCTCCTTTAGCTTGGAGAAGTTTGATCATCTGAAGCCTTATTCTCTCAATTTGTCAGAGTCATTCTCCATCCAGCTTTGTTCCATTACTGGTGAGGAGCTGCATTCCTTTGGAGGATGAAAGGCACTCTGATTTTTAGAATTTTCAGTTTTTCTACTCTGTTTTTTCCCCATCTTTGTGGTTTTATCTACCTTTGGTCTTTGATGACAGTGATGTACAGATGGGGTTTTGGTGTGGATGTCCTTTCTGTTTGTTAGTTTTCCTTGTAACAGTCAGGACCCTCAGCTGCAGGTCTGTTGGAGTTTGCCAGAGGTCCACTCCAGACCCTGTTTGCCTGGGTATCAGCAGCAGAGGCTGCAGAACATCAAATATTGGTGAACAGCAAATGTTGCTGCCTGATCGTTCCTCTGGAAGTTTTGTCTCAGAGGAGTACCTGGCCGTGTGAGGTGTCAGTCTGCCCCTACTGGGGGGTGCCTCCCAGTTAGGCTACTCGGGGGTCAGGGACCCACTTGAGGAGTCAGTCTGTCCATTGTCAGATCTCAAGCTGTGTGCTGGGAGAACCACTGCTGTCTTCCAATATGTCAGACAGGGACATTTAAGTCTGCAGAGGTTTCTGCTGCCTTTTGTTTGGCTATGTCCTGCCCCCAGAGGTGGAGTCTACAGAGGCAGGCAGACCTCCTTGAGCTGTGGTGGGCTCCACCCAGTTCAAGCTTCCTGGCCACTTTGTTTACCTGCTCAAGCCTCAGCAATGATGGGAGCCCTCCCCCAGCCTCACTGCTGCCTTGCAGTTTGATCTCAGACTGCTGTGTTAGGAATGAGCAAGGCTCCTATGGGCATAGGACCCTCCGAGCCAGGCACGGGATGTAATCTCCTAGTGTGCCATTTGCTAAGACCATCGTGAAAGCGCAGTGTTAGGGTGGGAGTGACCCGATTTTCCAGGTGCCATCTGTCACCCCTTTCCTTGGCTATGAAAAGGAATTCCCCTACCCCTTGCACTTCCCGGGTGAGGCAATGCCTCGCCCTGCTTTGGCTCACACTTGGTGTGCTGCACCCACTGTCCTGCACCCACTGTCTGACAATCCTCAGTGAGATGAACTGGTTACCTCAGCTGGAAATGCAGAAATCATCCGTCTTCTGCATTGTTCACGCTGGGAGCTGTGGACTGCAGCTGTTCCTATTCGGCCATCTTGGAACCGCCCCATATACAAAAAATTAACAGCATTGAGGCCAGGTGCAGCGGCTGACTTCTGCAATCCCAGCACTTTGGGAGGCCGAGGTGGGTGAATCACTTGAGATCAGGAGTTCAAGACCGGCCTGGGCAACATGGTGAAACCCATCTCTACCAAAAATACAAAAAATTAGCTGTGTATGGTGGCACGTGCCTGAAAGTCCCAGCTACTCAGGAGGCTGAGATGGGAGGATCCTGGAAAAATTTTTAAAATCTGAATAAAGAAAAGTTAAGTACTAATATGTCACTGTATCTTATCAATGATCGTGTGCATTCAAACAGAACATGCTTAGAAATTAGTATTTTCTCATTTTCTGAGACCTATTGAAGCAAAAAAAGATAGGCCCCAATTAAAAAGCTATGCTCAAGCAGCCCAGACAACACAAAGGATGTATACAAAGCCTTCTCACATTGAAAATTTCTACGTATTTCTTAGAAAATTACTACTGCCTCATACCTAATTAGCAAAATGATAGATAGATATAGATAGATAGATAGATAGATAGATAGATAGATAGATAACTTAAATTTCATTGACTATAATCGCTAAAGGAAATTCAGAGAAAGAAAATGTATCCTTGAGTACAGCTTTTCAGGGTAATCTGTCCCACATATACAATGGCTTCTTTTATCACTTTATTACAAGTATCTAAATCAAAACACTGATCTGCTACTAGATATCTCCAGAAGCATAAGAATTTGGCAGTATTCTGGAGCTGGCTTATGGAGCTTGCAAGAGATGACTCCTGTGCTTCAGTTCCTAATTCTGCATTCAGCGGCCTCACATTAGTACTTGAAATTGGCTGGGGTAGATGCATTTACACCACAGAAACTGGCAAGTACTACAAATTAGGAATTTTTCCCTCAGAGAGCAAATTATTAAACATTTACCAGCACACGATTGCTAACTAGCCAAAATATATCAACAGTACTAATATCAATTATGCTCTGTTTATAGTAAATGTGAATTATATAATAAACCATGAATTCACTCATTCTAAGAGTTTCCAAAATTTATACATATATACAATATATTTTATTAGTTTAACGTACTGCAAATTATACAGTTGATATGCCTTAATTATGATGGATTAAATTATAGACCTGTTTCATTACTATTCATAAAACTTCAAAATATATACCAACATTTGACATAATTAGCTAGCTATCTCTGATGTGAAAACCAAATTTACTAAACTTTCAGACTTAAGTGATTGGCTTGGTATGTTTTTCTACTTATTTTTTTTATGTGAAAATGAATTCACATATTTCAATGTTTTTCCCTAAATTTCCCCAAAATCTACATCATAGACCTTGAGCTTCTGTGCCTATTACAATACTATTTGTGCATTTCATTCTAAAGATTTGACTGGACATTTTCAGGAGCTATAGGTAATGTTTACAGCAAGAAAATTAAAGTTAACAGAATTAAGTATTGTATTTGTTTAAGATATTTACATTTCAGTACATTTATTTTAATCATACATTTTAAAACAGTAAAATTACCTTATTGGTGCTGCAATACTCTTTTTTAATATGCAAATCTTCTTCCATATAAAATAGTAATCTTAGAAATGTATTTTATAGCATATTGAAAAACTTTAATAATCTAGTACATTTATAAGCATCAGAAAGTATCAAGAAACATATTATTTTCTGAAATAGTACCTATTGAAAGGTCTTTATCCACCTCTTTCTGCACACACATGCACGCACACACACACACACACGTGTATAACTTGTTTTTAAAAATCACATAATCTAAAATTAATAATGCAAGTCTCTTGATAGGAGAAAATAGAGAATTCAAATTACCAACAATGAGGGTCAACATAGCTAATAACTTTTGTTCTCACACGTGCCGTTTCCTTCCAAGTTGCCAGAGAAAAGAAGGTAGAGAGGGTGAAAGTTGTATATGCCTTACTATTGGAAAAATAAAAACTGTAGCTTTTCCAGGGAAATAGCATTTCTCCTTGCTTAATTCATTTAAAGAATGCATCCAATAAATACTTATTAACTGACTACTACATGTTAGGCACAACACTGATGCTGAGCCCACAGAAATTAGCCATGGAAGGCAGATATAAACATCAAAAAAATGGAAACAAGTGTAACGTGTGCTGTGCTGTAATGGATACAGATCACTGTGGGGCACCAAATAAATGAGTAATATATTTAATCTAGGAGGAAAGTTTTCATAGAGATTTGTCACCAAAAGTCTTTAAAATTAAATGTACCTTTGTATGACAGGCATTTCAAATACAGAGTGGCACAAGCAAAGGAACAAAAACTCATAACAGCAGGGCACATTCATGGAACTTCCAGTACTTTTAGTTCTAGTGGAATATAGAGTTTGGGTAGATGGAGAAAGATTGAAGGTCACAGCACACAGACAGTAGCAGATAGCAGGTGAAGAGAACTGGAGACATTAACAGAGTCTACTCTGAGAAAAAATAAGCCTCATCCTCAGGCTAGAAAGAAAAGAGAGTAATAGGAAGAAAGAACATATTTCTAGACACAGAGCTCTCAAAGAATGAGTTAGGAAACTAAGACATTGTGGTAAGAATAAGATATTATAACTTAATCTTTCAGAGGCAAACGAATTCAAAATTCCTTCAGATCCAGAGAATTTCTATGGAGTGAGATGACCATGGTAACAAGAGCGAAGATAACTGAAAATGAGGAACTCACAGAATTGAGCTTCTAAGGTCTGGCTAGAATATTCAAATAAATCATAGGAACTAGGGAAATCGGGATCCATAATATATCTATGCTTCTTTTGATCTTTAAAACACTGTACATTATTCAGTAGTTAAATTATTTAACTTTCTTCAGAAACTTTTGCATGTAAATGGTGCTGGAGTATGATTTGCTTTATTTATCTTCTGACTTGTCACTTATGACAAACTGCCACATTCCCTTGTGCATAAGTGTGTGTGCAAGTGGGGAGAAAGAGGGTGGTTTGCATGCTCCAGCTTGAGGTATACAAAATAAGAATGAAAGAAAGCAGGTTGGGATTTGCAATCAAATGTGGGTGTTTTCTTTCTGTCTGGCACATATTTAGATCCTATTATTATCACTAGTTTTCCAATAAGGATGGAGACTGAGAAAAGTTTAAGTAAGTCTATACTATCAGACTAAGCTTCCCCCCTTAATATTGTAGTAGGCTAATTACTTAATAATTTACCTCAGGATAACATCTACATTATAAAGGTAGAATTATTAATTAGAAATAAAGACTAGAAGTGGTTGAGAACTGTCAGTTTTCTTTGCCTCCAGGTCAGATGTTTGTTTATAAATGTGTGAGTCAACATATATTTGTATGTTCTCATTTATTTGACAACTCATTCTAAAAAGAACTTTATAAGTGTTCAATGAGTATGTAACACCTTGAACTATAATGACTGAATTTGATCATGCACAGGCACAAAATAATCACATTAAAGAAAATGAACTTGGAAAACATTTTTACTTCTTTATTTAAAAAAAACTAATAGTGCTTTTAATGTATGTAGGAAAGTTCTAAGCAAATTACCCATTACTTTATTAACTCAATAATATTTATTACAATATAATTAGCATCAACATAAACCAGAATCAAATAAATATAAAGGCACCTAAACTATTTTTTTTGACATGGTTTCATTCTCTGTCACCCAGGCTGGGGTGTGGTGATGCTATTACAGGTCACTGCAGCTTCTTCTTCCCAGGTTCAGGTGATCCTCCCACCTCAATTTCAAGACTAGCTGAGGCTACCGGCATATGCCACCACGCCTGGCTATTTTTTTTTTTTTTTTTAAGAGACAAGGTCTCACTATGTGGTCCAGGCTGTGAACATTTTTTAATAAGATATTTTTCTTTGCATTTCACTTATCATTAGTGCTGTTGAGCACTTTTTCTTATGTTTGTTGCTCATTAGTATATCTTCTTTTGAGAATTGTCCATTAATGTCCTTAGCCCACTTCTCGAAGGGATTGTTTATTATTTTCTTGTTAATTTGTTTGATTCCCTTGTATATTCTGGATATTAGTCCTTTTGTCAGATGTATAGATCGTGAAGATTTCTCCCACTCTGTGAGTTGTCTGTTTACTCTGCTTACTGTTTAGTTTAATTAAGTCCTACTTATTTATCTTTGTTTTTGTTGCATTTGCTTTTGGGCTCTTGGTCATGAGATCTTTACCTAAGCCAATGTCTAGAAGGGTTTTTCTGATGTTATCTTCTAGAATTTTTATAGTTTCAGGTCTTAGATTTAAGGCCTTGATCCATCTTGAGTTGATTTTAGTATAACGTAAGAGAGGAGGATTCAGTTTCATTCTCCTATTTGTAGCTAGCCAATTATCCCAACACCATTTGTTGAATAGAGTGTCTTTCCCAACTTTATATTTTTCTTTACTTTGTCAAAGATCAGTTGGCTGTAAGTATTTGGCTGTATTTCTGGGTTCTCTATGCTGTTCCATTGGTCTATGTGCCTATTTTTATATCGGTACCATGCTGTTTTGGTGCCTATGGCCTTATAGTATAGTTTGAAATCACATAATGTGATGCCTCCAGATTTATTCTTTTTGCTTAGTCTTGCTTTTGCTGTGGGAGCTCTTTTTTGGTTCCAAATGAATTTTGGATTGTTTTTCTAGTTCTGTGAAGAATAACTGTGGTATTTTGATGGGAATTGCATTGAATTTGGAGATGGCTTTTGGCAGTATAGTCATTTTCACAATATTGATTCTATCCATCCATGACCATGCCAGGTGTTTCTATTTGCTTGTGTAGTCTACAATTTCTTTTGGAAGTGCTTCATAGTTTTCCTTGTAGAGGTCTTTCACCTCCTTGGTTATGTATGTTCCTAAGTATTTTTTTTTATTTTTATTTTTTTGCAGCTATTGTAAAAGGGGTTGTGTTCTTAATTTCATTCTCAGCTTGGTCACTGTTGGTGTATAGCAGAGCTACTGATTTGTGTAAATTAAGTTTGTATCTTGAAACTTTACTGACTTTATTTATCAGTTCTAGGAGCTTTTCAGAGGAGTCTTGAGGGTTTTCTCAGTGTACAATCATATCATCAGCAAACGATGACAGTTTCACTCCCTTTTTACCAATTTGGATGCCCTTTATTTCTTTCTCTTGTCTGACTGCTCTGGCTAGGACTTCCAGTACTATGTTGAATAGAAGTGGTGAGAGTGGGCATCGTTGTCTTGTTTCACTTCTCAGAAGGAATGCTTTCAACTTTTCCCCATTCAGTATTAGGTTGGTGTGGGTTTCTCATAGATGGCTTTTATTACATTGATGTATGTCCCCTGTATTCAAATTTTGCTGAGGGTTTTAATCAAAAAGAGATGCTGGATTTTGTCAAATGCTTTTTCTGCATCTATTGAGATGATCACGTGATACCACCTTACTCCCAAAAGAATGGCCATAATCAAAAAATCAAAAAATAATAGATGTTGGTGTGGATGCGGTGAAAAGGGAGCACTTCTACACTGATGGTGGGAATGTAAACTAGTATGACCAGTATGGAAAACAGTGTGGAGATTCCTTAAAGAATGAAAAGTAGAAATACCATTTGATCCAGCAATCCCAGTACTGGGTATCTACCCAGAAGAAAATAAGTCATTATCAGAAAAAGACACTTGTGCACACATGTTTATAGCAGCACAATTTGCAATTGCAAAAATATGGAACCAGCCCAAATGTCTATCAATCAAGTGGATAAATAAACTGTGAGATATATATATATATACACACACACACACACACACACACATATATATCACAAATCATATATCTCGTATATATATCATTACATCATATACGTGATGGAATACTAGTCAGCCATAAAAAGTAATGAGTTAACAGCATTTACAGCAACCTGGAAGGGATTGGAGACTATTATTCTAAGTGAAGTAACTCAGGAATGAAAAACCAAACAAACATCGTATGCTCTCACTCATAAGTGGGAGCTAAGCTACGAGGATGCAAAGGCATAAGAATGATACAATGGACTTTAGGGACTCAGGGGAAAGGGTTGGGAAAGGAGTAAGTGATAAAAGGCTACAAATTGTGTTCAGCATATACTGCTCAGGTGATGAGTGCACCAAAATCTCACCAATAACCACTAAAAATCTTATGTAACCAAATACCTCCCATTTCCCAAACACCTATGGATATATATATATGTATGTGTATATATATATGTGTGTGTATATATATATGTGTATATATATGTGTATATATATGTGTGTGTATATATATATGATTTTTTATGCTGTTTACCTGGATTTTTACAGTTGACAATAAGAGGGGTGAAGACAGAGTACAAAAGGTGGGTTTGCTAATTATTAGTGGATATGTTTGAAGCATTGGGGGAAGGTTATGGAAAGAGAAGAGTATAGTATGCTGACAAAAATTACTCAATGTTTGCAATAACATCCAATATAGTAAACAATTTCCTCATCAATACCTCCCACTTTTTTGCAACATTCCAAAAGTATCAAGTCTTTAGTATTAAGTCAAGTTTCAACTATATTATTTTTAGTTATAGGAAACTTAAAAAAATTAACCTCTTTTCTAATTTAGTAGGCTATCAAACCATTGTTTTTGTTGTTTCAAGTGAAGCTTATCCCCAGGAGGAGTAAATGAGGCCACTAGAGAAAGAAGCCAATTCTGAAGATGGAGAGAGAGAGAAGTGAATGAAACTACAAGCATTGATACCCCTAGATCAAGCCATGACTGCAATCCACTGACTTCTTAATGGCATGACCCCAAATTTTCCAAAAGTTAGCTTGAACTATTTTCCATTTCTTACCATCCAAAGAGTCATGTTTAACAACTTCAGATATAAACCACAAGCTGGTTTCTAATTCCAGCTAGTTGTGCAACCGTAGGCAAATCACATCTTCTCCCTGGATCTGAGCCTCCTTACTTGTAAAATGATTGAAACTGGATTGATCCCCAGGTTGTCATCTTTCCTGACGTTTCATGATTCTGTGATTTATCATATAATTAATTTCAATAAAAGAACCACTTCACACTGTATCTTAGTTTTGCTCAAGTATCATTTCATCTCTGTTTTTCTGATTATAGCCCTGTATTATTCCTACATAATGGAATCTACAAAGAAGAAACAGAGCACACAAGGAAAGCACAACCAGTGGTTTTTTGCAGGTTTTAATATTGACTAGACACTGTTTTTAGTGGAATATGCACTGTAGATTAGTTACCTCCCAAAATAGTTATTTATTCTCTATGGAAACATTCTGAGTATGTTTCTTTAAGTGTATTACTAAACAGTTTATCTTAGAACTTATTATCTGAGCTGAAAGCCCTAATAAAGTCTCTGCCAATTAGATTTGATTCAGAAAAGTTTATTAAACACTTATCCTGATGAAAAATAATTTACATATCACCCAAACTGGGTCTCTTTGGTCTCATGCTTTGTGCTTTGCTTTGCACATTAGACACTCAATAAATGTTTGTTAAATTAAATTAAATTAAATTAAAGGAGTTGCTTTTACTGCAGCTTACATGCCCTTCTATGATTAATGAATCATCACTAAGTGAGAAATTAATGAGTGTGCTTTGCATATCAGGAAAAAAATGTGTTCTGTTTCAGAGAGGGACAAAATTTTACAGCAGGGGAAGAAGACAGGCAACTCCAGGAATTAACAAGAAAGAAGCTTGCAATTACCGCTACTGACATGTGGATAAACTCAAAATAGCTGCCAAAATCACTACCTGTGAGATGACATACCCACTAGCTTCGATTTCATCAAGGCTTCACAAATCCCTTCTCCATACAGTTAGAAAGGAAAAATAGAAATGGAAGAATCTCTCCAGGACAGTTCCAAAGCAGAGAACACTCCAAAGTTCAGATTTTTCACCACTGCCGTGTTTCCAGTCCCTCGGCACATACTGTCCTTCCTTATTCTTATAATCAAAGAACCATAGCACACAGCAAAGGTCAGACAGTAAAGTTAGGCTGACAAGAATAAAAAGGAGAGGCTACTAGGGATGGATCCCAAAGTAAGCAGAGTAATTCTGAATCCACATGTGGCATGTTAGGGAATTATAGCAAACAAAGAAATGTAAGCTGTCAGGCAACCCAGCCTGGAGCAGCAGCTCCTGAAGACGGAACACAACTACCAGTAGAAAGCAGCTGCAAGCAACAAGAAGTCTGTACATGCAAACAGAAAAAGTTGCAAAGGCCTTCAGGAGTTTGGTATTAGGTAAAGCTGGATAAGATTCAAGGACAAGGATAAGTTATGGAAAAATTAAGTAGGAGCCAGGGAAAGGTCACACTTTTAGTCAAAGGCTTGACAACACCAGTTATTACAAGTGGAGCACAAGCAATGGGCAAGGCCATTCAGGTGGATGGCCTGATGCTGAGTCAGCAAGTCATTGTGCCAAGGCTTTTTAATATTTTTCAACGTTGAACAGAATTGGTCTTGGGCTTGGATCACTGGGAAAATTATTGTGATGATGTGTGCCAAGTATCTATCACAGAGGAAACACTTCACTAGTGCCATTCTCTTTCTTCTTTTCTTTTCAATTGTATTATTTAGGAAACTGAGGGGAAGAAAAATCACACAAGTAATACCTTCTACAACATATAACCAGTCCCACAAACAGCTGACCATTTAGAGGTTTAGCATTACATTCCCCTTAGTTGTTTTGCTGTTACTGACAGCACCATGCTCTAATAAGCTACTAATGTTAGCTATATGCTGTGAACAGACAACAAACACAGAATTAGTGGCCTTGGGAAATAACGAGTAAGGCTAATGATAAGAAGAAATAAGCAGCAAAACGTGGTTTTCATAATCCTGGCAAAGTACTTGTAGGGCCCTCTCAGAACACTTAAGTATCTATACAGGTAGGAAAGAGTTCACTCTTACTTCTCATGTGCTCCATGGATGCTGCTCGATGTGGTCTTGAGCATTCATTCATAATAACTTGCATATTTACACATGTAGAGAGAGTAAAAGAGCTGGATATAAAATTATACCAATGTCTCCATTATCACTTTTCTATTCCAAAATTACCCTTTCACTGATATCCTCCAACTCTCCTTCTTTCTTGGGTCTGATAAAATACAGGGCTCAACAATTTACTGTACAAGACTGTCCCACTTGTTATCAATGACCAAAAAACATGAGTGGTTGCATTTTTGGGTCAAGGTGTGTATGCGGGTATAATAATAGTTTTCAGATTTGACATTGACTCCCATTAACCTTATAATATAATGGCAATTAAAGATAATCCTGAAAAAATGGAGAGCATAATGATTCACTGAAAATTATTTCTTCTACTATTGTCAATTAATTATAGTAGTTTCTCCTTTAGTTACAAAGTTACATTCACCCACAGCCACCTTCACATTGTCACAAACTTTTTGGTATTTCAAAATGTAACTTTCACATAGTCACAAACTTTTTAGTATCTCAAAGTGTAAAAATCCATGTGAACTACTTTTCTTCAATTATACTACGATTTATTTATCCTTTATAGCAAGATACTACCATCATAATATTTTTAAGGGTTATAATCTTCATTCTTTCCTGCTTAAGGCATGATTCCATCATGAGGATTTGATTTGGTTAAAATTATGATGAAAAATGTTAATTTTATGACTCAATTCTACAAATGATGCAGAAATTTAAATCCACAACTTTTTAAAATACAGTCTTGATATGGGATAAAAGAAAACTTGTTAAATTTTACATCAAAATAACTACTAAAAAGAAACTATGAACAGGTTTAATATAGGACGTTGTAACAATTAGTGTTCACTCCTGCCAACAGGTTATTTTCTTCATTTATGATTTTAGGTTTTACAATGTAATTGCCAGGCCAGCAATAGCTAATCAGGGCATAAAATAAAGTTAAAATGTTTTACCAGCCTTATAAACATTTGTGCTGCCATATTTTTCACTAGTTGAAAGCAACAAGACAGCCTGTTAGGTAGCTGAATATAGAGTATATTGGAATTGCACCATATGCTGTTTCAAAGCAACATCTGACTTAGCTAAGAACACGCTTTTGATTTATTAGCTGACTTCTGTGCAGACATATGTGATTTCTTGATTCTTTTATTCGTGTCACACTTTTGATGCAATCAACCCTTATATTCTCGTCTCCTTTTCTTCAATTCCTGGGAGAAAATACAATCAATCACTGGGGAAATGTAGTAGGGTAACAGCCCTTTTTCTAATGCAATTTTCCTTTTTTATCTTGCTGCTTTAAATATATATATTTTTGAAAGAGAAAATAAATGAAGTGATTTAGTGGTGATCTTTCTTTCTACACATTTTCAAATTTGAGCTGCCTTGATTTGTTAGTTTTGATATTGGAAATTGATAGAAAATGATAAAATTCCTCTTACTTTTATACTAATTTGTTACTTAAAAACTGTTTTAGTTTGTCAGATAATCCAACCAATAGAATTCCAAAATAAAAATGAGGTTTAAAAGACCAGATAGTCAATTGGTATATACTTCAGATGCAAGAGGCAGATCTGATACTAAAGAGAAAAGGAAATACATTTCATTCTGAGTTAATACTTATTGAAGACATACTGCATGCTGAGGAATATTAAAGCATTTTACCTGGATTATCACAGTTAATGCCCCCAACAATCCATAGGCAAATGCCGGCCTATGTCCAGTTCCACTGTTAAATTAACTGAGTCTCAGGATTTAGGTCACTGTCCAAGGTCACACAGCTAGTAAGTTACAAAGCCATGATTGCAGACATAGGCCATTTGGCTTCATGGCTTGCAGTCATAAATTGTTCTCCTTCTTAACAACTTTAAAACATGGGAAATCACCTACACTCTCTTAGCTTACGCTTCCAAATCTCTAAAACATGAATAATATTACCTACCTCCTCAGACATTTTGGAAAAATATGTTGATTTTTTTTAATTGTGTGAAGAGCTGAGGGCAATAAGGCATTGACTTTTATGGATATGAGAAACCAGAAAGACTCTCTCATTTCAGAGCTAACATTTTCTTAGTAATTTGCCCAGATACCCTTACAACTAAGAACTTGACTGAATCACACAATTATTTTAGAATCAGGGATAGAACCCAAGATTCCCATCAACTATTTTTTTTCCAACTGCCTTGAAACCAAACATGATAATTTCAGCCTCTTAAATCCTAGTTCCAGCTGGCATTTGATTTGATAGGAAGAAAAACACTCTGAATTAGAAGGGTAAGAAAACTGTCTCCAAAATTAAACTACTTAGTGCTAACCTTGAAGCTAAGTGGTGAGGTAAAATACAATCATGGTTTCAGGGGTTCTACAAGCAGATCAGACCAATGAATGAGATGAAGACAATGTATTAAAATAGATATAATAACCCTATCTCTCCCACTTTCTAAGGAAACATCCTTTGCAGCTCTAGCTACTGGGATGGTTCAGTTTTGATTGAGATAATTGGCAGAGATGCAGAACTGAAGAAACAAGGAGAGGGGGAGAAATTTATTTACCTAATGAAGAAACAAGACACAGATTCCATCTCCTCTTCAACCCATTGCAATTAGGCACCAATCTTATCACACCACCCAAAGCACTCTACCCCAAGTCACCAGTGACCTGTGTGGCTAAAGCAAATGGTCAATTTTTGGTCTTCATCTCATGATAAATGAGATATCCTTAACTGCATTGAGGACAATTGCTATTTTCTCCACTTGGCATCTAGGACACCCCACTTTCTTGGTTTTCCCCTCCTTTGTTGGTTGGTCCTTCTCAGTTTCATTTGGTTCCTCTTTTTCTCCTTGATACTTACATATTAAAGTGTCTATAGATATGGTCCTTGTTCTTCTTTTCTATTTGTTATAGTAGAAGTGAAAAAACAAATGAGTGAGTTTCAAGCACAGTGAACTAAAGAAAATGGGAAAAAGTGTGGAACTGACATAGATTTCTGGCTTGTTTGTGGAAAGTTTGAAAAAGCATGAGAGGGAAAATGAAGATTTGGAATCCAGGAAGTGTGTGAAGGTTCAATTAACAGCATTGTCTGAAACATGGTGTTTGTAATATAGAAAACATGGTCAAGTAACAACACTTCAAATGGGAAGATGAAGCCTAAAAGAAGCATGAGGATTCTAGAAAACAAAAACTGAGCAAACAGGCAAACTGAATGAGGGTCAGTGTAGTATTATGTGAGTAAATATTCTATAGCAGAATGAAGTAAAATTTTTCCATTGGTCAAAATAGCTCAATGAAAGACATCTGAAGAAGTGGCTCTTTCACAGAAGATTAGACTTTAAAGTTACCAACAATTAAGTTTAGAGAGAGGGATATCTTCCAAAAAGAATCATCAGTGTACAACTGGCAAATTGTGCTAACCAGAGTTAGATACAAAAGTGTTTTGAGAGAATTGTACTATGACCTACCTGAAGAAAAAGAGATTGTGGTCATTTGTTACTTAATATGTCCTTTGGACTCCTAACATTCAGATGCAGAATGCAGGCGCTAAGAAAGCTACTCAGGGCTGGGTGCGCTGGCTCACGCCTGTAATCCCAGCACTTTGGGAGGCCGAGGCAGGTGGATCACCTGAGATCAGGAGTTTGAGATCAGCCTGGCCAACATGTGAAACCCTGTCTCTACTTAAAATATAAAAAATTAGCTGGGCATGGTGGTAAGCACCTGTAATCCCAGCTACTCAGGAGGCTGAGGCAGGAGAATCACTTGAACCCGGGAGGTGGAGGTTGCAGTGAGCCGAGATCGTGCCATTGCACTCCAGACTGTGGGACAAGAGCAAGACTTTGTCTCAAAAAAAAAAAAAAAAAAAAAAAAAAGAAAGAAAGCTACTCAGTACTCCATCCCTGATGCCCTCTTCAAGTGTGGTCATGAAGCCTGATGCAGAAGAAAACCAGAGCTAAAGATCACAGAAAACAGAAGAGAAGGGAGCTACTTTCAGGGAATAGAACTGGAGCCTAATCAAAGGACATTTCTGCATTCCTAGGCTAGGGAACTATGTAAGACGAGGTCTGAAAGAAGCAGATTCCAGGACAGAAACAAACATGAAATGATTTTATTAGGGAAAATTCCTATGTGGAAGGGAATTGAAAGGGAGCCGGATAAGGCTCTGAGAGTCTGTCAGACAATGATACAAGTCTGTCCCTGACTGAAGAAGAGAAAAAAAGTTTAGGTGGAATCATTCTAGACTGCCATTCACTAGCAAACCCACTGAGGAGTTGTCCTTGGGCCAAAGTGGGAGTCCACACTGTTGGTCCCATAAATAGCCTCTGTCTCTCCCTCTGTGGCTGCTTCATTCATGTGCCCACCATGTCAGTTCTAGGGTGGCCGTCATTGGCTCGTATTACTTGGTCAAATTATTTTTTTTTTTTTTTGAGGCAGAGTCTCGCTCTGTAGCCCAGGCTGGAGTGCAGTGGCACGATCTCGGCTCACTGCAACCACCACCTTCCAGGTTCAAGCGATTCTCCCGCCTCAGCCTCCCAAGTAGCTGGGATTATAGGTGCTTGCCACCACTTCCGGTTAATTTTTCTATTTTTAGTAGAGATGGGGTTTCACCATGTTGGCCAAGCTGATCTCAAACTCCTGACCTCAGGTGATCCATCCACCTCAGCCTCCCAAAGTGCTGGGATTACAGACGTGAGCCGCGGTGCCCAGCCCTGGTCAAGTTATTTTCTGTGCTTGGTTTCCTAGTGCCTCTTCCATGATCGGTACCTTCTGGTGGTCATTAAGGATAAAGAACAATTTGCACTTTGTTCACACTCCCATACGTTTATCCACATGCCTCGCCTGCAGGTCTCCTTATCTCCAACCTTTCAGTCATTTTCCTTCCAGACCCCTGAAGATCACCTGGCCGCTGGCCACTCTGCTGGCTGGGAATCTATGAATATTCTCACCTCAGGCTATGTCTCCTTCCACACAAAGCAGACTACCAAATACATTATTTTGTTTTTGTTTGTTGTTTGTTTGTTTTTCCATTGGGAAGCTTTGCTGCCTCTACTGTCTGTAGAGAGACAGTAATATATTCTACTTCTGGCTGGCACTCACTACCTACCCAATACGCTGATAATTCAAACTTGAACTTTTTCTTCCTCTTTCTACAAATGAATATTTCACCTGACCCATACAAATGCGAACTGTTTCTGATTTCCTTTTGTCATTAGAATGAAAAATAAAAGATTTGCCAAATCATTGGCTACATCCATGTACCTGAGGTCTTGTTGATCTGTTTTAGCAACAGTGCCAAATCTGGCGCAGCGGCTGCAATCATGGCTACTACTTGTTTAGCCTGCATTAGTCTACAGCCGTTTTCCTGGCTCAATCTTGTTGCTGCAGGGGCCAGAGTGGCATTAAATTGATACGTGACAGAGACCTTTACCCCTGTATCATCTAGCTCTTTAATAGTGCCACTTATCTCCACCATGTCCACTGGGATAAAATATTGTTTTGATTTACTATCTTGGCTGGGGGTTAGGGAGAGGGAATTTCAAAGTTTTCTCTTTAGCCTCCCCTATTATAATAGGTTTTTCTCCACAGAACCAATGTGAGAATTCAATTGCCTGGTATATCAATTCTGATTACACACTTGGGGACTGGAAAAATTACCACTGAGTGGGTCATTGGGACAAGTGGACTCACTGTGACATGGATTTTAGTTAGATCTTCATTTATTACCTGTCCTCCATAACCCCACCTCAACAGGAGGCCATGATGACACTTTGGGTCTCTGGCTATCAATGTCAATTCAGACCTTGAGTCCAATAGTCCTCAAATATTCTGCTATTCCGCTTTATCCAGTGTACTATTTCCCAAGTACATGGAATTCCTTTTGGGGAAAGATGAGGGGATTTTCAAGGTATATAAATGTCATAGAGTTCAAGAGGGCCTACTCTTAGGGACCGAGTCACCTCTTCAGCCAGTGGGTTCCAGACTTGAAAATTGACTGATGGGCCGGGCACAGTGGCTCACGCCTGTAATCCCAGCACTTTGGGAGGCCGAGGTGGGCAGATCACCTGAGGTCAGGAGTTTGAGGCCAGCTGGTCAACATGGTAAAACCCTGTCTCTACTAAAAATACAAAAATTAGCCAGGTGTGGTGGTGCACGCCTGTAATCCCAGCTATTTGGGAGGCTGAGGCAGGAGAATAGCCTGAACCCAAGAGGCAGAGGTTGCAGCAAGCTGAGATTGCACCATTGCACTCCAGTCCAGCCTGGGTGACAGAGTGAGACTCCGTCTCAAAAAAAAAAAAAAAGAAGAAAAGAAAATTGACTTATGTCTGGGGACAGAGAAAGGGACCCTTTTTTTTTTTTTTTTATTGGGCAGGACAACTTTTCAGCCTCTTTCTACTCCATCATCTGTTTTCTCTCTCTCTCTCTCTCTGGATCTGTCTCTCGCTCTCGCTTTCTCTCTGCCCCCACCATCAATGTTAAGCAGCAGGCTTATTTGCCCCTGGGACACCATATGTTATTCATCATCTCCACAATTCCCTTTGAGCTCACCAGTTTTACAGTAATTGTGGCCTCTTGGCTTCTGCTGGTTTTCCACCACCGCCAGCCTCTACTATTGATGGGCCCCATAAGTCATCAATTCATGAAATAAGCCCAGTTCTATCTGTGCCCACCTCTCCTACTTCATCCCTGAAGTACCTCTCTCACCAGCACATTCCTAATGGCTTTAGTGAATGTATGCCCTCTGAGCCTCTCATGGGACATAATCCTTTCATGGCTCTTCTGGCTTTACTTTATATATCCAATCCAATATGCCCACTTTACTCAAGCTTTGTTTTTTTTCCTTCTTTTAATATCTGCCAAGTTAACCAAGCATATCTAATTTACTGACAATTGGCCGTTATTTTTTCCCGGTTTCTTTTTTTTTTTCTTTATTTTACTTAAGTTCCAGGATACGTGTGCAGAACGTGCAGGTTTTACATAGATATAAGTGTGTCATGGTGGTTTGCTGCACCTTGTGCCAGGGGCTATTCATCTCCTACCTGCCTATCAGGGCAGTGTCCAATTTTCCATTGAGTGGTTGGTAGGCCAGTGCCAAATCTTCATCTTACTCCTATTTTCTTAAACCAAACTTACTCCCACTTCTTTTAGTTTAGATCCTCCAACAAGCAAATGCCTAGGCAAAATTAAGCATGTAAGGATTTTAGTAGAGCAAACACTTGCAGGCAAAGAAATAGGGAGAGAGTTAGACAAGGGTGGGAAAGCCATTAGACTGTGAATGAAGGAAAGCGAGAGAGAGAGTGTGTTGAGGAAAGGTGCTTAAACTGCTTTACAGAGGAATAAAGGCTCAGCAAAGCTGCTAAGGTTGGTCTAAAAAGGGGTACCAGGTCTCCCAGGAGCAATTCTGTTTTAGGATTCCAACTCTCCCTCACGCAGTCTTTGGTGAAGAGCAGACCATGGCAGACATGGCCTCTACTCCAAGGCAATGAAAGATGTATCACTGGAGCTCCTCTAGGTCAAGTGTGCTCCCCTGTATTAAAACCTGCAGACACATTCTCATGGCCTTCACAGCCCCTCACATTGTTTATCTAGTAGGACTTTACAACCAGTTGCAGAAATCTATCCAAGCTTTAAGGTCTGTGTCAGTTAGCATTTGCTGCATCACAAACAACCACAAAACTTTTCCAGTGTGTAATAGATATTTATTTAGCTCAAATGTCTGCAGGTCAGTGAGGTTCAGCCGATTTGGGTTGGGCTCAGCTGCACAGCTCTGCTCCAAGCCTTAGTCCAGCTGGACATGGCTATTCATTGAAGTTTGGGCTCAGGTTTGTCCACATGTGTTCATTTGGGGCCCAGCCAACAGGGAGCTCTTCTCATGATGAAGAAAGAGATATAAGACAATGTGCCCAGCTACTAACCATATGTCAATTCCCTGCTTGTGGTCACTTTTCTAGTGGTCTATTGGCCAAGGCAAATTAACAAAGCTAAGGCAAAAGTCAAGGAGAGAGGCATGGCAGGAGGGGTGGGAGAGGGGACCTTTAAACAGTAATCTATCACAATGCTCTTTCCAGCAAAGACAGACTATCCATATGCGTTGGTAGAAGAGCCAACTTGGATACCTCCCCTGACACACAGTGTCCATCAGCATGGGCCTTACACAATTCTTTGGCATACAGGAGAGGATGATGCTCCAGTGGGGAGGGCATATGAGAACCAACCAGGGGGATATTCTGAAGTGTTTCCTTTCTTTTATATTATTATTATACTTTAAGTTCTAGGGTACATGTGCACAACGTGCAGGTTTGCTACATATGTATACATGTTTCCTTTCTTATCTCTTGCTATGTGAGAAACACTTTGTAGTGAGCCACTATTATCAATTCACTCAGCAGATACAGACTAAACAACTACATATGACAGACTCAAGGTGGGGCCCTGAGGAGACAGGGAAGATCCAGCCTCTGCTCTTACGTGGTATAGTAAAAGAGACAGACGTTAGGAAAAAATAATAATAATTAAGCAAATATTTAATTATAATTGAAATAAGTGAAATAAGAAAATAGTAACAGGGAAAACTGAGTTCACCTGGGCATTGAGGAAAGTTTACTTAAGAAAGAGACACCTGAACTGTGATCTGAAGAATAAGCAGAAGATGCCTCAGTGGAATGGGGTAGAAGTTGAGGTAGAAGATTCCAGAAGGGGATTCCAAGAAGAAGGAATAGCAGGAGTGATGGTCCTAGGACAGAAAGTAGTAGGGCATTTAAGAGAAGCCCTCATAGCACCTTCTCTACAGCAGGGCTTTTTCCAAGCTACTTTGGAGGACCTCACTGTATTTCCTTCAATAACCTAAAATTATCTTTTCTTTTTACTTATCTATTTTCTATAATTAAAATAAAAATTCCACAAAAGTGAAGAAGTTTTCGGTCTTATTCACCCAGGTTCTGTATACATGTCTATTGAATTAATTGATAAATAAACATAAAAAGGCTTACTGCCTGAAGTACAAAGAGCTAAGGTAAAATGGCTGAAATAGGAAGAGGAAGAGGCCACAGCTGATCTAACAATACCTGCAAGTCATATTCAGGATTTAGGTGTTAAATCTAAGAACAATATTGTGCCATTAAAGGTATTAGAATAGAGAAATGTCATGCTTCAAATTACCTCTCTAAAGTATCATTCTAGCTGAATTGTGCAAAATGGATAGTAGGGATGAGTTAAGAGGTCATTGTGGTACTCCAGGGGACGAAAATTGGCTTAAACTAGGAAGAGGTATAAGAGATGGAGAAAATTCTTGTATTGTAGTCCTCAAGGATTTTGGGAAATAATAGACTTGAAAGCCATATGCTTTAGTGCTCATAAGTCTCATAATAGTAGCTGACTGCTGTGTGTCAGCAGTGGTAGGAAGTTTGGATAATCAGGGGATACTGAAACTTCTAGTTGTAAAATGAATTTTTCTGGATGGATGACAGTGAGATCATGAGCAGATTCTCCAGTGATTGTATGTACCATTTTGGTAGGAATATAAGTACATACTCTTCTAGCATCTTGTCAATATCTGAGTAATGGTGAATAAACAGATGGATACTGACAAGTATGGCAAGTTTGAATCTTGCCTTCCCAACCTGGTTTGAGACTGGGAAGCATGGAGATGGAGATGAGAGACTGTAGCTGTATGTTTTTTTAGCATCTCTTTAGCACCTAGCAGTATTTGAATAAATGGCCAACAGATCAACTGAAAGAAATTGGGGGTTGTTAGTAGTGTGGGGGAGAGGAGGAGTGTTTCAGGTAAGTACACTTCCCACCTGATGAAGTATACTAACACTAAAATGGATTGTACCAGGATTCGGAGAAACAATGATGGCAAGGTTAGGCCTGAAGTGAAATTCATCCTGATGGTATGGGAATGAAGGGGTCAGTAACATTGAATAGGAGTTCCCAGAGTTGGCATAAGGGCTGCTGTAACCTCGTCTTAGAGATGAACAGGGTTAATTAGACCTCTTCGCAGGGTAAGAACAGTCAGGTCAATCAAGTAGGCTTTAGATTCCTGTAACATGTGACCCCAGAAGGAAAGCATCTTGACCACTTTTAGCTTCTTTGAATGCAAATGAAATCTGAGAAAATGAAGGATGATGTTTTTCCACAGAGTTGAAAAGATAATGAGATTAGCATTTTGGGAGTGTCTGATGTCCTTGCCTTGTTAATCTTCTAAGAGACAGACAGGCATATCTAGATCCAAAAGACCTCTTGCTGGCTTCCTAAAACATGAGTGCCAACCTAGCACCACCTGGAGATGTGCTGTATAAAGTCTGTTCCCCTGGCTGTTGACTTGAACAAGGCGGGAGGAAGGGTCCTGAGGGCCAGGCAGATTAGCTGATCTTGAGTGACAGGTCCCGGATGCCAAAAGTGCCTGGTTAAGAGCCTGCTCTTGAGAAGTTCCTAGACTCTCAGGCTCTGATCCTAGTAATTTAGTGAGTGAATGTGTAGAGGGAGTGCATCACCATGTGTGTTCTCCAGTTGCATGTCCAATATAAAAGCCACTAGACACATGTGGCTACTTGAATTTAATTCAAATTAAATCAGTTTAAACTTCAGCTTTTCAGTGGCACTAGCCATGTGTGGCTAGTGATGATTATATTAGACAGCACAGGTAAAGGACACCTCCATCTTTGCATAAAGTTCTGTTAGACAGTCCTACTCTAGACTTCCTAAGCTTTCTCAGCTGTAAAATGGAAAAAAATTCCTGCCTTTCTCATAGAGATGTGAGCATGAATAAACTAATGAGAATGAAAATACTTCAAAAAATGTTGCATGCATTATGAGGCAGGGTTGCAGTGTGATTATTGCTTGCTTTCTGGCCGCTGGATTTATCATCTACCGTCAAACCAGCACAGCAATTTACTGCGGGAGTGAACCATCTCACAAGAACCCAGGCCATTCTGAGAAGGTCCCTCAGTCTGTGGAGGGTGTTTACTGAGCATGGTGTCGAGCAACTAACTGGCTTCTCCAGACTATTTTCCAAGCTACCTGGCAAGAATCCTTTGGAAGTCAATCTCACCTTGGCTTGATCACCTGTGATCACACCTAACCTTCCCAGGCCAATTCTTTCTATCTTTAGTCCATGTTTGGGGTTGACTGGAAAAATGGTGTGAGGCCAATCCAGCTTTCGATTCAGCTAATGGCCCCGACTGAGCAGGTCCCACTTCAGAGATGTAGGACCTGTGTAGTCATACAGTGCCTTGCACTCAAAAGGACTCTGCTATTGCCATGGTGAAATTCCCAACAATTTCATATTTAAACATATTCATAAGTGAAGTCCAGTGTTTCAGGGGAATATACACTGGAACAGAGGAGATACAAAGCAAAATCCAGGTATCTTGGCCTGTTCTACTCCTTAGCTCCCAATTCACACAGTATTCATGATGTCCAGGAGCACAGGATTCTGGTGGACCCATGCTAAGTGGAAGTTCATGGTTACTCAAATCAAGTATTCAAGATCGGTGTCTTATGTCCACTACTGAGGAAGCAAAGGCACTGATAGCCCCAAAAGGCTATGATTTTTATTCAAACCAGAGCTTGCTTCAAACACAGAAAGAAAACAATAGTGTTCTAAGAAACATGAACAACCAAGGAAACTTATCATACTTTCTTTTGCATATTAGTTTCCTGTGTTAATGACCTACTTACATTGAAAATGATGACAAAGGAGGAAAGAAAAAAACAGGACAACCCATATTTCATTTTTTTTCTGTCTTTCATTACTCATCAGTAAGCTGAAGGTAGAAAATGCTGGTGGAATGTATGCATGTCAAGAAGTAAAATAAAAGCAGTTGAGTTAGTTTATGCAATTTCCACTGTTCTGGTAAGGAAAAAAAAGATATTCATGTGCAAACTACAAAAAAATAAAATAAAATAAAGTAAAATAAAATAAAATAAAATAAAACCATGGTGGAATTTTGGTGATTCCACATGCAAATTAAATACTCCCATATTTGCATTTAAAAATAGGTATTGCACAATACAAAGATGAATGGTAAAATGTATGCTAATCATTTTAAATTTTAATTTTCCTTTTCTTAAGATGACACTAAATGGCAAACAAAAACTATCATGACAAGAGAAAGATCGTAAACTAAAGGAAAAGCTTTATATTTTAGTATGTTTAATTGTACTTTTTTTTCCTAATTTTTGAACAAGCAGTTTCATTATGGACTTGGCCCTGCAAATAACGTTGCCAGCTCTGACTATAAGCTAGTTATTTGACTTCTTTCCATTTCATTCATTCAATATTGAGTGATTAACTGAAAAACAGATTTTGACTGCAGGTGCTCAAGTTTAGAATGTGGCTCCAGGTCTAAATGAAGGCAGCTGAAGTGCAGACTGTATTGAGAGGATGAATAGTATAGTGATTAAAGCACTGATGCCAGGAGCAGGGTGCCTGACATTTCATTCTGGCCCTGTCAACTTTTTGATCTGGGGTAATCTATTTAATTTCTCTGTGTCTCAGTTTCTTCATCTGTAAAATGGAAATGTGGTAATAACAATGCCTACTACATGGGGTTGTTGCAAATGTAAAGTGCATTAATATTAATAAATGTAAAACACTTAGAATAGTGTGTGGCATATATTTGGTACTATTAACCATTACTATTATTTTATAAAATAGAGGGAAATAGCCTAACTTTAATCATAAATCTGAGTCACCTATAGTACATTATTATAAATTATCATTATTTTAAAAATTATATATGACAATACTTAGAAATATTTAGCTTTGAGCCAGCTGGCGTGTGAGGGGTTTGCTAGTTCTAGGGAGATTCTTCAAGCAATCATTATGTCAACAGACACAGATGCTTCCCTTTCTTCATATGATGAAGATCAGGGATCCAAACTTATTAGAAAAGCTAAAGACGCACCATTCATCCCCACTGGAATGGCAGGTTTTGCAGCAATTGTTGCATAGGGATTATACAAATTGAAGAGCAGGGGAAATACTAAAATGTCCCTTCATCTGATCCACATGTGTGTGGCAGCCCAAGGTTTTGTTGTAGGAGCAATGACTCTTGGTATGGGCTATTCCATGTATTAGGAATTCTGGGCAATCCTAAGCCTTAGAAGAAATGAAGCTATCTTAGTCTTGTTGCAGGAGCTTGCTTTAGTTAGGCATCTCATTACTGAAGTTACATATTAATGTTAAAAATAAAGTATTTGAGTGGGTTCAGATGGTAACATGGCATTTTGAATATTGGCTTCCTTTCCTACAGGCTTGATTTGCCTGGTGATTGAATTATTCGTGACTAGTTTACCAACTAGGTCATTCAGGGGAGTCAAGTTAACACAAAAGAAACATGTCACCTAAATGCACTTGATAGCGTTAAAATGTCCACCTTCTTAAACTATTGAGGTGAAATTAGTTCTAAAGAAGACAGCAGGCCAACCCTGAAGTACTCCCAGTTTGCTGCAGAATCTCGCATGTTTTGGATGTTATATAAGAGTCCTATTTGCCCCAGTTAATTTAACTTTTTTTCTACCTGTCTTGTGGACTGGCTGGCTCTTTTAGAGCTCTGTCTAGAAAGTGCATGTAATAGAACTTGTAAAGCCTCCCACAGCTGAAAGTATATATGTGTGTGTGTGTTTAAACCAAATCTAGAAAGCTTACAATAGAACTGCATACTAGTAGTATTTATTAAAGAATCGCGGCAGGCCGCGGTGGCTCACGCCTGTAATCCCAGCACTTTGGGAGGCTGAGGCGGGCGAATCACGAGGTCAGGAGATCGAAACCATCCTGGCTGACACGATGAAACCCCGTCTCTACTAAAAATACAAAAAAATTAGTGGGGTGTGGTGGCGGGCACCTGTAGTCCCAGCTACTCAGAAGGCTGAGGCAGGAGAATGGTGTGGACCCGGGAGGCAGAGCTTGCAGTGAGCCGAGATCATGCCACTGCACTCCAGCCTGGGCAACAGAGCAACACTCCACTCAAAAAAAAAAAAAAGTAATTATAAACATGATAATAACTTATGGATTCTAGTTTAGTTATCTTGTAATTGCAGAATTATATTTTTGCTCCTGTTGTATTAGAACAATTTTAAAATATCATCTTGAAATAGAAATGTGTATTTTAACCACTCATAGAAAGGCAAATAAACACTTTCTAAATGTGTGCGTTGCTGGCTGTGCACGGTGGCTTATGCTTGTAATCCCAGCACTTTGGGACTCCAAGGTGGGCAGATTGCTTGAGTTTAGGAGGTCGAGACCAGCCTGGGCAACGTAATTAAACCCTGTCTCTACTAAGAATACAAAAATTAGCCAGGCGTGGCGGCGCACACTGGTAGTCCCAGCTACTCAGGTGGCTGAGGCAGGAGGATTGCTTGAGCCTGGGAGGCAGAGGCTGCAGTGAGCCGAGATCACACCACTGCACTCCAGCCTAGGCAACAGAATGAGACCCTGTCTCTAAATAAATAAATAAATAAATAAATGTGTGCTTTTCTTATTTTCTCCATAAGAATTGTAAACATTAAACTAAACCAATTACCTATAATGGAATTGATTAATGTTTTATGAGCAAGCTGGTTTGGTCAGACAGTGTATACACACCTTTATATACAACAGAATGCTATTACACTTGTGAAATTCTCTTGTCTAACCTGAATTTACATTCCATAGTGACAACATGGTGTATGTATTGTTATTAAATCAAGTGACCATGTCTAAAAAAAAAAAGAAATATTTACCTTCACTAAACACTACTTAAGCACACATGTAGTTTGAGGTTCTGATAGGTGAGCAGAAATCATCATCCTCCCAAAACGAACATTTTCTGGTTGTCTTAAGCTTATGACTAAACATGCTCAGACACTGCTTCAGGTAATCTGCCCATAGACAGCCAGACTACATTAGTATTGCTTTGTGTTTGAGCTACAATTACTTGTGAAAGAGAAAGAAATTATCAAAATTTATTTTCCAAATTATATATTTAATTGGTAAGTTACTAACCACTTAGAAAAAAGTAAATCATAACAAAGCTAGCTGAAACAAACTTGCCTTCATCTATCCTAGAAACTTACAAATGTTTGGATGTTCAGGCACAGATCATACATTATATTGATGTATCACAACTTGGAAGATTCAATACCGTGGAGAATAGAGCCTGAACTTAGAACTGGAAAATAACGTTTGCAATTATAAAGACCTAAGTTCTCATTTCTCTAAATAGCTATGAAATTCTTCCATGTTCCAAATCCCCTTGGAAGTGTGTGAGTGTAAGAAGGAAATAAGTGGCCAGCCTTAATAATTAAAAATACCACTGCAACATTTATCTTTAAAGAGAGCTCTGCAGGCTGGAAAAAGAAAGATTTCAATCTGCTTCTAAGTCAAATAATCTTTAATTTTAAAAAGTACTCCCAAAATTATTTCATTAAAAAACCAAAGGATACATTCTTTCTTTTAGAATAATTCCATTCTCCTGCAAAATGTCCTGAGCATTTTGATTCTTTCATTCTTGTTCATATTTTTATTTCTTAGTGACTTTTCTCTTCTCCTAACATACAAACTAAGGGCAAGCATGCTCCCGTAAATGTTTATATCCTCGCAAAGTGACTAATATAGTGTCATACATTCAGTACAAATCTTATTCCATTGATTGCCATTGGATTAATAAACCTTCATAAGATTTTCTAACAAGGATAATTTTTAAATAATAGGATTTAAAATGAATAAGTAAAGAAATCATAGATTTTATACTGTCTTTCTGTAATAATGGCTAAAAGTCACCTTAAATTTACTAAATCTTTGTAAACTGAATATTATAAAACAAAACACTTCAAGATGGTGTAGCAAAGACTAGCCTAGTCTTCTATTCTCAGGGCTACTCATCCCTCAGAAGCTTTTGGAAACCAAGTGAATTAAGCTTTCACCTCTACTACTCTGGATAACGTCAAAGCCTAGCTATGCAGCACCACCCGCTGACATTCGCCTTGGTGCCCGGGTGTAATCCAAAGTATCTGCAGACATTTGGCAACTTACTCTTAGAATCATAGAAATTTAGAATTGGAAAAGTTCACTAAATTTATCTAGCCCATATTCTTCATTTTCACATGAGGTACTAAAGCCCTCAGATGTCCTATCATTTGCTCAAGGGCACTCAACTCAATGAGTATGTGGATGTGAGCTATCAGGTCTCCTTAACTTCAAGCCCACTTCTTGTAACTCTACAGCATCTTCTTTATCCAACTCTCAGAGAATTTCTATGACCCAGAAGTACTTGGGAGCAATGTTTAATCATTAGATCCTTCTAAAATGAGGAGGAAAAATTCATTAATTCAGGAACTCAAGAAAAACCAGGACTTCTGGATACTTTCTGTTTGGAAATCATGTGAAACGCTAGTGTATATAATCCTTTATTCTACTCATATTTTTTGTGGGATACAAGAATATTGACCTCAGACTCGTCCTGAAACTCTGAAGTAATGAGTGTTCAAAATACCTTATCCAGAGTTCCAAAGGCTTCTTTTCAAAGAAATGTCCTGCCTCTAAGGGTGACTGCAGTCTTCCAGGGTGGGAGCGTAGGGGCTGGGGATGAAGCTAGGTATTGGATGCTGAGACTGTTAAGGTTAATGATGTCAGGTCAAATAGTTGCCATATATTTTTCCTCATTACCTCACTGGCTTCCTCTGTTATAGCAGTAAGATATATAGTACAAACACTTAAATACATACAGAAAAGGGAGATATTTTAAAATGAAAGGGCTTCAAGATTATTCCTCTAGGGATGGTACAGAATCTGTCTGCCTATGAGGTAGAGGAAGTAGCCTCTCCTAAATTTTAAGATCAAAATTAGCAAGAAGAGGAGCCAAACTTGGGCTAGGCTAGGAATTTAGGACTTAGCCTCTCTTATGGATGTAATTATGTTATTCCTGTAAAGCTACAGACATAGAAAAGATGACTTCAAATAAAACATACAGACAGCACAAAGGCCCACATGTTTAACTGCACAATCAGGTTGAAACCGCAGCCATAAAAAATTGGCCTGTAGAATCCTAATCCATTAAAACAAAAGAAAAATTTTAGAGGACATGTCAAACAGATGAGAGATTAAGAAACTGAGGGCCTTGACAGTTAAGAGACCTTCCAAAGGTCACACAACTGTCAGAGGCAAATCAGTCAGGCCTCTGCATATATTTTATATTATCAACTGCCTGCTTTGTACTGTTTTGAAGCAGAAGTCCAACCCCAAATTTAGGAATTGAAATGTAAACTGCTTTAATCTATGAATAGGAGAATTTTGAGATAAGTCAAGGTCAAAGAGAGACTATAGGAAAAGATATTACATATTTTCCTTTTGTCATTATTCAATGAGCTGTCCATTGGCTAGGTATAAGCTGTGGAAAGATTTCTCCTGGATTCATCTATTCCCTGGAAAGAAAACTCAATCTGGCTTAAGAGAAAAAATTCCTCTCCATGTAATGATAAATTGTCTAAATTGAAAGCTCACACCATAATCAAAGTTGAACCGTACAGACATCCTACAAAATTAAATTTTCATCTAGTGAATCTGAATGTTTTGAGGAAAAAATACTTCTGTTTCTAAGGCCTACTCCCAGGTAACTAAAACATAATCATAATGATATTTTTTATTCATTTCTATAAGCTGTTTTTAGTGGAATGCTTAATGTTCTTTGAATGTAACCACCAATAATACTATTTTTATAAGAAAAAAATGCCTGTATATGTTGATATATAATGATTCATGCAGTTTTGCTGAAACTAAATATAAACTTAACACATTTTTTAATGTGTCAAGAAGTTTAACCACACAAAATGTTCAGTGTACATTCATAGTTTTCTTTTGTACTGTACTGAAACTAAATTTCATATTTTCATACATTCTATACAATCTGATTCTCTGTGTGTTTCAAATTTACCCAAATATTATCTCTATAATAGTGCCACTAAATAGTTTAAGATGTAGTTGATTTAAACTACTAGTCACAAACCTCAAGAATCAATAATTTTATAAACAATACATTCATTTTTTTTTTACATAACTATCTCCAGGTCCCAAACTATCTTTCTAAATTTATCTCCCACTTGTCCTCATCCTGACGCAGCTCTAGACGCTGTGAGCTGGTGTCTTCCAGCTCATGCTTCTCCAGCTGTCTTGCTCAGCTGATTATGCTCTTTCCTCTAACAGCCAGAAGCTTAAATTCTACCGAGCCTTCTAGAGCCATGTCAGATACCTTTCTAGTGCCACAGCATTTCCTAATAACTTGGTCAGGGATAATCTCATCTGCCTGACAGACTGTAACTTTCATTTCTTCCTGCTGCACCATCACCTTTTGCCTCATAGCATGGATCTTTAGGGAACAATTTTTTATAGTGGTAAGAGTGAGAACTCAAGAGCCATACAACCTGAGTTCAAATCCTGCCAATCTATTGGCTCACTGTGGATCTTAGGAATATAGTTTAACCTCTCTTAAATCCAATTTTATCATTTATCAAATGAGATAATTATAGTACCTACTTTGTAAAGTTGTAATAATCTAAGATTATAACATATAAAATGCATTGAAAGGTGTCTAATACCTAGTAAGTGCTCAATAAACATAAGCAACTAGCAATACTTTAATTTTCTTACTATTATCATCATTATTTGCAGTGGAAAGAGCGTCTACTAATAATTAAGTGACCCAGGAAGTTGCCTAATCTTTCCAAGTTTTTGTTTTCTTATCCGTACTAAAGCAAAACTTCTGCACAGCAAAGGAAACAATCAATAAAGAGACAACCTGCAGAATGGGAGAAAATATTCGCAAACTATCCATCCAACAAGGGATTAACAACCAGAACATATAAGAAACTCAAACAACTCAATAGCAAAAAAACAAATAATCTGATTTACAAATGGACAAATGATCTAAATAGATGCTTCGCAAAAGAATACATACAAACGGCCAACAGGTATATGAAAAAAAAATGCCCAACATCACTAATCATTAGAGAAATGCAAATCAAAACCACAATTATATCACTTCACTCCAGTTAAAATGACTATTATCAAATGGACAAAAATAATAAATACTGGCAAGGATGTGAACACTCACACTGTTGGTCGGAATGTAAATTAGCACAGCCACTGTAAAAAACAGTATGAAAGTTCCTCAAAAAACTAAAAATATATCTACCATATGATCCTGCATTCTCACTGCTAGGTATACATCCAAAAGAAAGAAAATCAGTGCATCAAAGAGATTATCTACACTCCCATGTTTATTGCAGCACTATTCACAATAGCCAAGGTAAGGAAGGAACCTAAGTGTTTATCAGTGGATAAATGTATAAAAGAAAACATGCCATACATATAATTAATATATATGGCATTTATACATACATATACATATATGGCATATATTACTAATATATTAATATTATATTACATATATTTATATATATAAATAACTTTTTGTATATTTCAAAATACCTACAAGATTTGGAATGTTCCCAATACCACTAAATAATATTTGAGGTGATGGATATTCAAATTACCCCAGTTTGATCATTACACATTGTATGCATGTATCAAAATATCACATGTACCCCATAAATATGTACAATTATATAACAGTAAAATCTTTAAACATTTTTGAAGTCAACAGCAAAAAACTGTATTTACTTATTATTCATTATCTATTGCTGCATAAGAAATTATCCCCAAACTTAATTCTTTGAAAAACATTTATTATCTTGTAAGTCCTATGGGTAAGGCATACAAGGTCCTCTGGTTCAGAATTTCTCACAAGGCTGCAATCAAGGTGTCCACAGAGCTGCAAGCATTTCAAGGATCAACTAGGGAAGGATCTGCGTCTCAATTCATGCTCTTGTTGTAGGCAGAATTTAGTTTTGCACAAGCTGTTCGTTTTGGGGCTTCAGTTACTTTCTGGCTGTTGGTCACAGGTGATGCTCAGTTTCTTGACACGTGGGTCTCTTTCAAAGGCAGTTTACCACATTGCAGCTTGCTTCATTAAAGCAAGCAAATAAGAGGGCAAGAGAGAGACAGTGTAAGCGAGAGAAAAGTCATAGTTTTCTGGAACCCAATCTCAGAAATGATATACTATTACTATTGTCCTACTCTGTTCATTGGTAGAGTCACTGGGTCAAGCCTACATTCAAAGGAGGGAGATTACACAAGGGGGTGAGTGCTATGTGATGAAGATCATTGGGTCATCTTAGAAGGCCTCCTACCACACCTCATAAAGTTATTGTGGAAATTAAATGGGATTAATGTATCTGTAGTTCATTGTAGAGTACCTAGGACTCATCAGATATGCAACAAATATGAATGTATTCTTCCCTCTCTAGCAGAATAAAAATCCTAGGAGACAAAGACATAATCAGTGAGCCCTGCAGTACCTAAGCATTCTACTAAGCCAACTTTGCTCTCAACAACCGGTAGAGTCATAAATAATACTGACACTACTGTTAACAATCTAGCTAACATTTATCTTTATTTTCAGAAGGTACAACCTATTACCTTTCTGCAGTGACTCATTTACAGTACAAGAGTGTGGTAGGCAGAATAATAGTCCTCCAAAGAGGTACATACTCCAATCCATAGAACTTGTGAATAAATTACATAGGGAAAGGAACTTTGCACACATAATCAAATTAAGGTTCTTGAAATGGGAAGACTGACATGGTTTATCCAGGTGGGTCCAATTTTATCACAAGAATCCTTTAAAAGCAGAGAACCATTCCTGGCTGTGGTCAGAGAAACACTTGTGATTATGCCAGAATGATTAGAGAGATGCAACATTGCAGGCTTTGAAGGTAGAAGAAGGGCGCCAAGAGCCAATGAATGTGGACAGCCTCCAAAACGGGAAAAGGCAGGAAAACAGATTCTAGCCTGCACTCTCCAGTAAAGAGTGCTACCCTGCTGTCAACTTGATCTTAGGTTGGTGAGATTATTGTCGGACGTCTGATCTATAGAACAATAATATAATAAATTTACGTTGTTTTAAGCAACTAAGTTTGTGGTAATTTGTTATAATGGCAACAGAAAAATAACACAAAGAGAAAATATGTAAGTTTGTCCTGAGAGAGATCACACACAGGTACTCTCTAAATGTTGAAGGAATATATATGATCATTCTATAATGTACAATATTAAAAATCATTGAGTAAAAAAACTTCCAGTTCAAAACACCATTAGAAAGCACGGGACTATTTTTTCTAAATCATTGTATTTCAAGACCATTACCTATCATCAAAAGCAATGAGAATAAAAACTATTATGTTTTTATTTAACAAACATTTGTAGAACATTTACTATGTAGTAGATACTATTATAGAGTCTAAAGTCATAGATACGTTATAAATATTATTCATTTAGTTCTATTAACTTGAAAGACAGTTACCATTATCATCCTTCTTCTACAGACAAAGAACAAATACAATTTTGATGAGCTTTCCCAAGCAAACTTCCCCAAGCTTGTAAGTGGCAGAGCCAGAATTCAAACTCAGGCACTCTGGCTCCAGAGTACAGGAATTATGCTTCTTCTAAAATCATAACTGAATTGTATATAATAATCATAATGAAATCTATCTATTCCCAATACATCGTTTCATATATTTATTTAGACTGAAGCAGACTAAAAAATTGTATATATTCTGGATTATTTTTCCCAAATCATTCATTGACCAATTACTAAGTACCTCCTATGCCACAGGCATAGAGGAAAAAGAGAAATGAATAAAACAATGAGTCTCCCCTTAAAGAGTTCAAAGATTAGTGACAAGAGACAGATGACACAATAATACAATAATTTATGTTATCATGAAATAATATAAATTCATTAAAGCAAAACCATCTCTTATGGCCCTATTCTTCATGAGTTCCTGATTTAGAAGGGAAGATACATATTTAAATAAACAACTGTGTGATACCTTTTAAGTTACGGTAGAAGCATGTAGCTGGTACCAAGAGGCACAGAAAAAAGAATAATATTTGTAGGACCTGGCAGAGGGAACACTGAATGGTTTGAAGAAGGAGAGTAACATATAGAGTTTTGTAGTTTAGGGATTATTCCAGCAAGCAAGGATAGTAAGCCTGAAGGGCAGTGAGGCTGGAGGCCACCAATTTGTTAAGAGATGGCTTAAAGTGCAAGGATAATGAGGGTTTGAATTAAGGCAATTGCAGGAAAGATTATTAAAAGAGAATGAATTTGGAGTGGTATTAGCATGCATTATGGAAGAGGACCCAGGATATGACATTGTCCATACTCCCCAGAATCCCTTCCACACACGTCTCCCTCAAAGAATAATAATAGCAAATGAGAGCAGTGAGAGGTTACAACTGATGGCTGTGTAAATACCCAGCAGACAAATGGCAAGAGAGAGTCTCTGGAATGTGTGAAAAGTCCTGGTGCCCTTCTAGAGAGTTTGAACTAATGTATAGCATGCAAATACTAGGATCTGGACAAAGTATTTAGAATGCATGATCAGATAACACTGAAGATACCATGGTTACAAAGACAGATGCTAGCCTAGAGTGAGGAGAAATCAGAGTCTGAGAAAGGAGATAGCACTATAGTGTACTAAAGTAAAAATTTTAATTTTGTTTTCATTTTACAAGGAGATACTGATATCTAAAGGAAACATTTCTTTTTATAATAAATACTGTTTTCAAAAGTTGAACTGTCATCAATAATTACAGCTAGCAATTGCTTGCACTACATAATGATGTCTCAGTCGATGATGGCCCACATATACAACAGTGATCCATAAGATAATACTGTATTTTTACTGCAATTTTTCTACGTTTAGACGTGGTTACATACACAAATGCTTACCACTGTGTTACAACTACCTATAGTACTCAGTACAGTAACACGCTGCACGGGTTTGTAGCCTAAGAGCAAAAGGTTATCCCATATAGCCTAGGTATGTAGTAGACTACATCATCTAGGTTTGTGTAAGTACACTCTATGATGTTCAACAAAATAGCCTAATGACACACTTCTCAAAACGTATCCCTATTGTTATGAATGACTGTATGTAGAGGCAGTGCTCTGAGTACCTTAAATATCGTATTTGTTTAATTCTCAACTATTATCATTGGTTCAGTTTATTGTTAAGTCTCAGAGAGGTCAAGTCACTTGCCCAGGGTCATTCAGTAATGGGTAGGTAGAATTTGAATCCACAATGTGATGTCAGAACCTGAATTCATAGCCACTGTATTATCAACTTGTGTTTAGTTAAATCCAGGTATGTAGAAATTATTTTTACTATGTTGAGCTTCAGAGCATGCACAGGCTCTGGAACCAGACTACCTAGGTTCAGATCTCCATTTCACCATTTAATGGCTGTGAGAAATTCGACAAGTTACTTCAGCTTTCAGTACCTGTTTCCTCATCTGTGAGAACAATAACAGTGTTTGCCTCCTAGGGTAGTTCTGAGGATTAAATGAGTGAATTTAGTAAAAGGGCTCAGAAAAGTACCTTGAGCATATTATATAACCAATAAAATATATCTATTTTCAATATTATTGTTCTAACATAAAGTATTGAGAATAGTGGTATGAAACACTGGATATACTGCACGGCCCCAATTGAGATCTGAGATAGGTGGAAGAATGGCTCCTAAATATATCCATTCCCCAATCCCTGTAAGCTGTGAATATGTTACATTATTACCGCAAAAGCGACTTTGCAGATGTAATTAAAGTTATGAACCTTGAGCGGGGGAGATTCTGTCTAACCAATGGATTCTTAAAAGGCTGTAATTGGAGAGATACAGCAATGGAAGAAGAGGAAAGAAAGATTTAGAAGGATGAAAGGGTCTCAATCCACTGTTGCTGGCTTTGGAGACGAAGAGGGCCATAACCAAGGAATGTGAGTTGCCTCTAGAAGCTGAAAACAGCTCTTAGCTGACAGCCAGCAAAGAAACAGGGAGAACAGCTACAAGAGCAAGGGACTGAATTTGTCCAACAACCTGAATAAGCAAAAAAAAATCAGATTCTTCCCTTAGTTCTCTAGAAAGGAACACAATCCTGTGGACACCTTAATTTTAGGCCATTGAGAACCATGTTGGATTTGTGACCTACAGAACTGTAAGGCAATAAATTGGTGGTGGTTTGAGCTTCTAACTTTGTTACAGAAATAGTATTAATAGTAAACTAATATAAGATCCATACTTAACTTTTTCCTAAAAGACTCAAATATACTGATTTAGGAACTATGTAATATTCTAGAATAAATTTAACTTCTTAAAGTCAGCATTTTAAAACTATATTAGGGACATAAATCAATGTCTTATTTACATTTCTTATTTACATTTCTATTGTTAAATTCTTAGAATCTAAAAGTTGCTAAAAGACTAAAGAGGATATAAAATGCAATTATAAAATATTTTCATCTATGTAAAGGTAAAAAAAGGTATAAAAAGGTAAAAAAAAGGTAAAAATCAATTCTAATTTTTCTCCTTTCTCATAGTTAACAAATTAACTTTGATTTTTTCCTAATATTTTTTAAGTCCACAGCCAAGTTCTAAGACATGACTTTTAACATGTCACTAGGAATATATAAATTCTAGGTTTAAAATAACTCATGTTTTGCATTTACAGAGGTAAACATTTACTAAGAAGCAAAATATTCTATGTCTTGGTTATTATTTACTTATTCACTGCCTCTGAATTGATATGAATTAGCTCTGAAAGAGTAAGAGCTGTGTCTGTTTTCTGTCTTCACATTTTTATCAACACTGCCTAGCAAAACTCCCGGGCCTCAGAAAGCTTTTGTTAAATAAATGAATGAAAAATAAATACATCTTTCAAAAACTGGAAACAAAGCTTCCCTGGAACCTCACCTCACTAGCTCATGGGAGAATTAACAAGGTATGCTGTATCTACAGCTTAAACATTAAAATCTAGAACTTATTTTAAACATTTTCAACAGAATTTTAAGTGTTGTATGTTTCCCCGCATTCTTGAGATTCATTAAATATGATTCAAGTTTCTTGATATCTTTATTATTTTCATTCGCTACTGTGTGATGTTCACATGACATACATAAGGCTCTATGAACCAGAATTTGCTTTCTGAAAATGTCCTCTATGTCAATCAAGTCTTTGTGTGTACTTTCCCCCGTCCCTCTCAAAAATTAAGTGAAGCATAGCACATCTGTAGGCTACCTGAGAGGTGCAGCGTGGTTGGTTTTCTTCACAATTGCTAAACGAAAGGCCTACTCTTCTTCAGTGAGATTTTTTTACTCTCTAGAACAGCAGTATCCATAGAAATATAATGGAAACCACGTAATTTAAAATTTTCCAAAACATTCTCATTTTGACATGTAAGCAATATAAAATTAAATACTTTACATTCTTTTTCTTTTCAGACCACGCTTTAGAAATCTGATGCATGTTCTACACTTAGAGCAGACCTCAGTTCACACTAGCCACTTTTCAGGTGGCCAGTGACTACTATACTGGACAGTTGCAGCTCTAGAAAATCCACTCCCAAACCCCGAAGTGAACTACATACCTTATCAACTTATAGCTTCTACTCTATCTCATTTGTACCATTGTTTCACAATTTGGATAGCATTAGAGTTAATAAATTTTATTTTGGCAAGTCTGCTCCATGGGTAGTTTCTGAAATAAAAATACAAGCAAAAAAAAAAAAAAAACTTTTCTAACAACACCGGTTCTACAGTATAAGCTCTCCCTCGAATGTCTAATAGAGCTTTCGTAGAAGTGAGTGCTCCTTGTAGGGACGGTGTGTCGAGACTGGAAGCAAGAACTAAGACGTTCTTAAACCCTACTACGTGCTGGAATCCTGAAGTGCCTGCCATCATTCAAACCTTAGCACTAACTCTCTAGAGAGACACTGCTACTCATACCACAGAACGAGAAGGCAGTGGCGATCCTCAACGGCTACATGTCACTGCCTGGTGAGCACTCTTCCCTCAGACTCCATTCCCAGAAGCTCTGCCTCGATTCCCCAGGGGTAGGCGAGCTGGCTGCCCGAATTCCCAAGCGTTACCGGGGAGATCTGAGGGCCTCCGGGGGCGGGAAACCTGAGGCCAGGACCGCGCTGCCCCGAAGGCGAGCGCGCGTCCGGTCCGCTCCACGGAGTCTCCCGGGAGCGCTTTGCAGGGCGGATGACTGACGGGCCAGCTACCTGCCTTCCTGAGCCTGCAGAGATAAACAACCTATCCTCCCAGTGCACACAGACCCCGAGAGCGGGCAGGTCTCCAAGCGCCGCAGAACTGCCCCAGGCCCGACGCGGCCACCTGCCCGAGGGCTCCCTCCCCACCAGGTCATCCCTCAGCCGGTCCTTCTCCGACAGCGAACAAGGAACCCTAGAGGCGCGGAGGCGTCCGGCGCCTGCCAGAGGCCCTTCGCGATGTCCGCAGGCAGAGAAAGCCCTGCCCTCCCGAGCCCCGGCTTCCTCTAGGCCCCTTGACACTTGCAGCGTCCTCACTTGCGGCCCCTGACCCGGGGCTGACCGGTTAGTGACTCTCCTGCCAATCAGAGACAGATTTCATCCGGCCAACCGACCAATCACCGCGCGCGGGTGTCCGCTTCGGCTTTTCGGCCCTTCGGCTCTTCGGCTTGTCGGCGTTCACGGTTGTTTGGCCATCCCGGGCCTTCCGCAGCGCCGCTAAAGCGCAGTTCTCGTTGGTGTAGTTTTTCTTTTTTTTTTTTTCAGCCACTTCCGGCTCCTGCGTCGCTCCGGAAGCCTGCGAGTTCCGGAAACCTTGGCAGTCCAGATTCGGCTAGGAACAGACAAGCTTTCCAGAGAATGTTTCAGAGAAAGTTACGTGGAGCGTGGGCGTTTCGCAGACTCCTAAGGTCAGTGTCTGCCCTAGAGAGCCGGAGTGCAAACCCGAGGTCTTGTTTTCAGCTGGGAGGTCGTGGAGTTTCACGACCTTGTAATTGTCGCCGTTTGTTTTTTTCCCTTTCCTGTCTCCCTGGAAAAGGCAAATGAAAGCTTCTGAATTTTGGGAAAGGCAGTGAAGCAAACCTAAACTCCTAAAGATGTTTTTAGGATCGCGGCATTAAAAATAAACACACACACAGCTGCAATTGAGCCCCTCTGCATTCCACGTAGCGACTTAAGAGACGAACTTCGACATCTTTTTGTCTCATTTGACGGTCGTGAAGATATTTACCTCTTAGAAACGGCTTTATAAAGAATTGAGGATCCAAGCTTTACTTCATATCTGAAAGTTCATGTAAAGTGTTATATGTAGTACAAAAAATTTGAATATGCTTAGTTTTCTAACGTTGAAAGCGCACGTAAAAGCAGTTTGGTTTTATGGAGGAAGAGATAATGAAAAGTTTCTGATAAAATTGCTTGCGATAAATTAGTTATTTCATATTGACTTTTTATAAGAAATGTGAATATGAGAATTGTTAACTTTTTTCTGGGTTCTTAAATTAAAAATCGTTGTTTATTTATTGAGGTACCATTTTCCAAATTTTCCACATTTAGTGAAAGGGCTTTTGGCAAAATGAGCAAGCTGTTGAACGTTCAAGTCTAACACATTCTGTTAAACTTCCATGATGCCCCTCGGAAATATTTTATCTTGACGTTTCAGACAATTAAATGATACTTGGGCGCTCTCAACACCACAGCTTGTAGTCTAAACACCTTCCCCTAAAGTGTTACCTTTACTTAATCCTGAACAGAATGAACTTGGGGTGGCTCTTTTAACTTACCTGATCTCACCAATATTATCAGTTACTTGTTTCCGGAAAGATTACAGTTGAGTGATCTTGAGCCAGAAAGAGATTCGAAAGAATTATTTACAGAGTCAAAAAAAAAACAAAAAAAACTCTTCATATTTTTTTCTTAAAAAAAAAATAGAAGTAACAGGACATAGAGCGAATACTAGACTATTAAAGAGTATTAGACTAAATCAAGACAATTGGGTTCTAGTCCTGACTCTGGTTGCCTTTGTACAATTTTACCTCTTGGCCGTATTCTCCTTATTTTTAGAAATTAGTGTTAGTACTCAAGCTGGGGTTTTAAAACTGTTCCATAGGAGAACTTGTGTACAGATTTTCTGGAGCCATGCAGGGAGAGACAAAGCAAGCCCACCCTCAGGTTTGTTTTAACAAGAGCAGCTATTTGTGTGTTCCGCTTGAATAACAACGTTCTTGTTAAGAAGATTATATCTTAAACGAGATGATCTGCCTTTTCTTCTAGCATTAAAATTCTGGTTTTTTTGTATAGTTATTCATTTGTACTCAATGTACATTTATTAGTTTTTAAAAATAATATATTCACAGCTAATTTATTTCTAAAAGCTACAAATATGTCCCTATTCTGTTTCAATTTATTTTATAAATACAAATTTGAGATGGTTTTCTTTATGATCAGAATTAGAATTCATTATTCTCTCTTCTCCATATCCTCTTATTTTAGCCATAAAAGTTTTGCTTGTATTTGATGCACATGATGATTCTTGCCATAGGGAGGACAGGTATTTTTCATTTTACGTATCTGGTACCTGAACATTAAAGGTATTAGCAAGCTTGCTCATCATCACATCGATTAAAAGATCTCAGTCCTAGTCCCATGTTTTTCTCACAACATCAAATAATTGTAAGTTTCTTTCCCTCTTGCACACCGTTCACATGCTCAGGTTCCTATAGCACAAGGAAAATGTGTGAATGTGCACAATCTTTATTTCTGGCCAGAAGTTCTCTCCTGAATTATTTCATTTTTCCTCTTTTGATGATCTGAGTTGGACAACCTAGAAGCAAATTGGATGTTCTCTGTACTTCTTTTCTGTGAAGTGATAACAGTTTGTAAATGTTTCATGTTCCTTTTCCATTCCTTTGGAATGTACAAGAAACCTCAGAAGAAAAGCCCTAAATTGCTCCATTCGCCTTGTGTCTGTAATCCTGCTCTTTTAAACCCAGCCCTGTGGTTTCTTTACATGGAAGTGGAGGCAAGGCAGGGATGTCTAGTATCCTCTGCCTTTTTCCGTGTGGGATATTAATCTTCCTAACATATTCCCATACAATAAAAATACCTTGTTCTGTGTTGCTTCTTATTCAATTTATTTCCTTTTTATCAGACATCTCTCTTATTACTGCCTGTCAATAAGATGAGATAAAATTCCATCCAAGTTATCTTTTCTTTCTTCTTACTACTAAAACAAAAACCAAGAACTTAAGTGTAATGGTATTTTGATTATGCCTAACCACTGTCTTTTCTTTTTTTTTGAGACGGAGTCTCGCTCTGTTGCCCAGGCTGGAGTGCAGTGGCATGGTCTCAGGTCACTGTAACCTCCGCCTCCGGAGTTCAAGCAGTTCTCCTGCCTCAGCCTCCCAAGTAGCTGGGATTACAGGCGTGCGCCACCACACCTGGCTAATTTTTGCATTTTTAGTAGAGACAGGGTTTCACCATGTTGGCCAGACTGGTCTTGAACTCCTGACCTCAGGCGATCTGCCCACCTCGGCCCACTTGTCTTTTAGTGTTAGATGAATGAGTTGACATTGCCTCTACCTTGCATATATGTGTTCGTAATAGTTAATGTTCACACCTTGAGTTTTTCACTCATCTATTCCCTTTGTTCAGATTTGACATGGTCCTTTGGATGGTCCTTTGAGCCATGTATAGAGAGGCAGGGAGAGGGAATATAGACAAGATATATCCCAAGCAACAAGGAAAACTTTACCTCATTCCTTTAATTTCTTTCCCCATCTACAGTCCTGACAGCTTGACTGGCAGTCTGGTCTTTTGAATGATCTTGAAGGAGAAAAAGATTCCTTTTGAGTTCTGTGGGATTAAATTTGATCCAAGCTTAGCAAATATCCATTCTACTAAGCGTATTTTGTATGTTCTACAGTTTTTCTAATGTTTACCATAAATTTACTTATTACCAGCTTGACTTTAGATGGGTTGTTAATCTTCTCAAGCCTTAATTTTTGTCTTCTTAAAATGGAGATGATAATACTGTACTTACTGTGTTGTGAGGATTAAATGAAATAAAGAATGTAAAGAAAAGTTACGGTGCCTTGTACATCACATGTATCACATGGGAGTTCCTCCTATTCCATTGCTAATGGCTCTTTGTTCCTTTGGGGATATTTCCATGTTCTCTTGTACCATCAAATGTGCAATTAAATGTTTGTTCCAGTTATTTTCAAGTCATTTAGAATTCTTAAGCAATTAGATTCTAAAGCCCATTTTTAAATTTAATAGAGTATTTAAAGATCTAGGTGCTCATACATTTCATGTGTGTCCTGTTTGTTCATACTCGCACTAGTATTTTTCCCATAGTTTATGCCTGTAGTCTTAGTACTTGGCCTCTTTAAGGTAGCCTCATCTATGTGACCTGTGGTACCATCCCAAAGTGTTTATGTTTAACTTTTGGGTCCATCACCACGTTGTCAGTATAGGACACTGGTTTAGAGCCGGTTCTGCCCCTTCTGGTCATAGGATTTTACATCAGTCATCTAATCTCTTTGCGCCTCAATTTCCTTCTTTTAGAATAGAAGTAATAACAGAACCTCTTTATTAGTATTATAAGGATTAAATGATTTAATATTTAAATTTGTACCTGGTAATTAGCTATAGTAGTCACTTGTTAGCACTCAGTAACTGGTAAGTGTTATGTGTTTTCTCTGGTTGTAAACTAACAAGTTCATTGGGATTGTCTTCCTTAGTGGTTCACTGTTACTCTGCATGAATACTGTCTCTGTCTCCTGTGTCCTGCTCTGATTTCTCTATTTTCCTCATGTCCTATATTGCTCTTTTGCAATTGGAAATAGCTGTTCTTTTATTTTTTTCCCTTTCCCTTCCAAGATTTCCTAAAACAGTTTCTATAAGGATTCTAGATAGGTAGGTAAACTTACAGTTGCTTTTTTTTGGTGGTTTGTTTTTTTTTAACCAATGAAGAGTATAGCGTAATAAAATGACTTGTCTAGAGTCACACAATCTGTTAGTGAACCTGGGCTAGAATACAGAGCTAATCAGAGGCAGTTTAACTCTGCTTTCCCCAGTACTCGCTCCAACATCTGTTCTTTATTTTCACAATAAGCATTCTCAGACTCAGAAGTATCAGGTTTCTGAAAGAAAAAAATATGAGTGCCATGCTGTTATCTTAAAAATATACTTACAAAGCTAGGCCCAAGTATTGGAAATTCTTTTCTAAGGTTTAAAAAAAAAGTATTTTGTGCTAGTTTTAGATACTTGAATAACTATATTGTATATGAGATAAGTAAGGCACTCAGTTGATTGTATAAGACTCAGTATAGTCTTGAGTTGTGCTGAGTTTCCTCTTCTCCCTAAATGGGGAAAAAAAAGATATTTTCCCCTCTTCTAGGGCAGGTTACTTACGATTGTCCATATTTTTGAGAAATCTGTGCAACTTTGAAGTTTATCTTTCAGATATATTTTAGAAATGTTTTGTCATGTATCCACTACCACTTCAAAAAGAAAAATCCTATTTGGATTTTGATGAGGCAATGTTCATTGAAGTTAAAAGTAATTTAGAGGTCTGTTGGACATAACAGTTTTAAAATTTCACATATCTTGGCTATATTCAAATGAGCACAACTGGGATTTACAACACCAGGTGTCTATAAACTATTAAAACGTAGTTTATGTATGGTGAAAGAGAGGAACAAGAAAGTAGTGACAAGGCACTTAGCAAGTCTGTGGCAGAAGTGGGATTTGAACTTAGAGTTGTTAGGCCTGTTCACAGTGCCAGAGGTCACAGTGTTCTAATGGGCTTCAGCCATAGCCTTTTTTCTTTTGCCCGTATTTGAAACGTGTTCTGGGAATCAGTGTCCAGTTAAATCCCTCTTTGATGCATGTCCCATTTATTAGTATTGATTTCAATACAGTGGACAGTGAATCCATCTGACTACACAAAGGAAATAAAATAGTAGGTTATAGGTTCAAAACTTAAGATGTCTAGTCATAGAATTTTATTCATATAACCTCATAATATGAAATGCTAGTTTAACATTTTCAGAAAGAGAAAACAATGAACGTGGTCTCATCCACTTTGATTGCTGGAGCATTTAAGATAGTGTGGCAGTGACATTTTCACTCTAAAACTTAGTTTATTATTGTGGAGACGGAAAAGAATAGCCTGGCAGGGGGTGCATGAATGGGTATGACACAGTAGAGATTACTTGAGAATCACATGTTTCTGCTGACAAAGTTTACAGGACTGTAAATTTAAATGCAGAATTTTTGTAGGCAGTATGCATTGACAAATATGCCTAATGGTAATACATCTAATACTGAGAGTCTTGGAACAGGTCAATAATAATGTGTATATTGATAGCAGCGATGTAGGAGATGTTACATGGTATTATAGCTAAAATCCATGTTACCCCTTAATCATAATTACGTTAATATTGACAGGCTCTTGACAATACCCACATTATTATTGATAGATTTCTGTCAATAACATGTTTTTAAAGAAAATGTATTCATTCATAATATGTACTATACTCAATAAAACTATAAAATACATCCTGAAAAATTCCTTCTTCCTCAGTGAGATACAGTCTTTTGTTTAGTTTTTGGAATGTGATATAGATGGCAAAGTTTTTATTTTAGGATATGAAAAACATAAAAGGAAAGCATGAGTTATTTAAGTTATTTAAGGGATAAGGTTATATATTGCTGCTCTTAGTAAGTAATTTTTGTCTTTTTCTGTGAAAGAAAAGCAGTGTGACATGTTTAGTGATAAAATGTCAGCAGGAGACCCTTTTAATAGTTAGTACTAGATCATTTTGTCTTAAACATATTTATGTGACAAGTTAATCACACTAACCCTAGTAGATGCTATACTTTTTATCTGGTCTTGATTTTGCCTTAAGCGTCTTTTTCACATATCCTTAACATGGTAGAATCCTTCACTAAACACTAAGATTATCTAGTGCCAATTATAATTTTAGTTACATATTTTATATATCTCTTTGCATAGCCAGTAAATGTATCTCTCCCCACCCCTGGGTTAGCATTTTGGAATCTTAAAGTTAGCATAGTTTGAGAATTACAGGAGTGGGTGGCTGGTAGGATTGTGTATGAAAAGGTGGAATAGAAAAAAGCATTGTTTGTTTTGGCATTTTGGAAAAATCAATTAGAATTAAATTTAATGGTGGTTTCAATTCAAAGCAATTCTTTTTTAAAAAAGGAGTTAGCATGTAATTTTTAAAAATATTCAAGTTTGAGCTTACATTTATGAAACTAAATACTAATTTACAATGACCAATAATATAGAAATTGTTAAAGCTTACTTAAATTATTGAAGGTAAAGTCAAAATAGACTTACCAGTGGTTGGGCATGGGTGTTGGCAGTCCTTGTAACAGAAGTCAAGAAAGTACTAGTTTACCAAAAGCATTGGGAATTTTTGACCCAAAAATGTGAAGGGATAGTATAGTCTTCCTCTTGATTTCCACGGTTCTTAAGTAAGTTAAATTACTTTGACTTTTCGGGGAAGTTGTTAGCATCACAGGTAGGCCCCTGAATTGTTGCAGGAATCCTATAAATCTGGTCTCCCAGAACGGCAGTTTTTCTTTTCTTCAGTTTTATTGAACTCTGCCATCAGATTAATCTTTTGAAATTTATATCCCGTTATGTCTCTTCTCTTCAATGATTATTCATGCCTACAGAATCAATACAATTTCCTTGACCCAGGTTATTTTTGCAATGTGACTAGGTTGACACTTCAGCCAGTCTCTCCTGCCAGCCTGCTTTGGTCATGGCAGATGACTTGTCTGCTTCCAGATAACAGGTGCAGCCACATTGACAGGGGTTAAATAACCAAGGATGCAGCTCATGCTGCAACCCGTCTCCGTATGTCCCAGCTAGGCTATGGTCAGGAGCTTGCACATTTCTGGGCTTTCACACAACCTGTTCCCTTGCCTTACATACCATTTTCCTCTTTTCTGCCTGGTAAGTTTTGTGATCCTTTATAATATTTTTACGTTTTGGGATCCTTTCTTCACTTCAGAGATCAATGGCCAGTCCTGATTTCCTATGTCTTTTAAAATGCTTGAATAAAAGGAAGTTAGCTGACAGTTAAATATTTAGATTGAATCTCTGGTACCTAGGAGAATGCCTTGTATTTGGTAGGTGTCCAATACATATTTGTTACATTGAGTACCCATTTGTCAGAGAATTAGAATTCACTAAAACACAAACTGCTTACACTATATTGGGAATAATTTTATGTGATAGAAAGTCATTTATGGCATTTGTGCTTCATACTTATCATAGCAAATCTTATTGTACTGTTGTAGAGGGAAGAAGATTCCATAATTGGGTTAACTGAACTTCTAGTTATTTTGATTTCATCATTTTCTTCTACTCCTTGGCTGCCCTTTTCTAAAGAGAGTATTCTAGAATAGCTGTACCTGCCAGAAAGAGAGGGGTGGGGTGGGAGTATGTGTGATGAGGAAGAACTGAATGTAATATGCTGGTGATGAACACAAGCTTGTTGCTTGTCTTGGACTGCCTGTACCATGTTGTGTGCAGCAAAGCACCCTAGAGTCAAATGTTGTAAGTGTGCATTCATGAGGTTTCTTTACTTCAAGATAACAGGCACAACTATGTTGATAGGGGCTAAATAATCACGGGAGCAGGTCATGTGGGAACCCATCTCTTTTTCTCAATCCACACTGTGTCATATCCTTTCAGACAAGGTGCAAGTTAAGTGGGCAGTGAGTTCCACTGAACCATCATATCTCTGCCCCCTCCTGCCTGGCCCCTCCCACATGCACACGTAAGGGTGACATCATGTTCGTGGTTTAACTGCCACAATTTATGTCTTGATGTCAATATTGCCTGGAAAAACATTTTGATACAGGTTGATTGAGGCATTACTATAACTAATAGTGAAGGTTTCAGTCTTTTGAAATGAGATTTGCCAAAATTAGTTTGGGGCCTGTTACTTTTCATGCTCATCCCTAGCCAAAGCAACAATAATGTAATAAAGAATACTGCTTTATGGCTTCCAAACCACTTTCGTAACATTATCTGGTTTCATCTCAACAACTTTGTGAGGTAGCTGTTATTTCCAACTTTTAGGAGAAGAATCTGAGGCTAATGAATTTTTTTAAGATCTCATAGCAAGTAAGTGACAGAGCTAGAACTTGAGCCCAGGCCTGTTTGATTTTAAATCTGCTTTTTCCACTCTTATGACAGACGCCTAAAGAAGAATGTAGAGCATGGGAGAAGTATTCCACTTTAATGAACTGTGGTGTGTAATAGACAGTGTCTGTTCTATGTTTACAACTAAAAGAAGTCACAAAAATGACTAAAATGTTGGAAAATAAAACCTAAAACAAAAAATAGAGAAATTATTCATCTGGAGGAGCAAAGGCTGAAGAACAGTTTAATAATAGTCTTTTGGTCTATTAAAGAGTCTTACGTAGGGAAGAGAGCAAGCCCAGCTGTTCCTAATCTACACTGAGGCCACGCCTGGGGAGAAAAAGAAGAAAGAAAAAAATGTTAAACTGTAACAGGAGGGATAAGAAAGAATTTTTTGATAATAAGTATTGTTAAATATTGTATTGGTTAAAGACTGTTTTAGGTCTCCTTTCCTGGCAGTCATTAAAAATTCCTATTTTTACTGAATGTTTTTATGTGTGATTCCTCCAAAAACAAGAAACTTGAAATAGATGATTCTTCTGAGAAACCACTCCCTCTGACCAGTTTCTCACTAAATATCACTAAGGAACCTGAAGAAGAGATGCAGTTATGCGTTGCTTATCAAGGGGGTACATTCTGAGAAATGCATAGTTCGATGATTTCATCATTGTGCGAACATCATAGAGTGTACTCACACAAACCTACTTGGTATAGCCTAGTTCACACCTCATTATATTTTTCTGTGCTTTCTTCTGGTTTGCAGATACTGCTTTTACAAATTAAAGGTTTGTAGCAAACCTGAGTCAATCAAGTCTATCTGCACAATTTTTTTCCAACAGCATGTACTCAACTTGGTGTCTCTGTGTAACATTTAGGTAATTCTTGCAATATTTCAGGCTTTTTTTTATTATGATATTCTTAATGGTGACCTGTGATCAGTGATCTTTGTTATTACTGTTGTAACAGTTCTGGGGTACCATGAACTGTATCCATGTAAGATGGTGAACTTAATAAATATTCTGGGGCACCAAGAACTGTATCCATATAAGATGGTGAATTTATATTCTGAGGCACATGGTAGAATCCTTCACTAAACGCTAAGAACTGTAGCCATATAAGATGGTGAACTTAATAAGTATTGTGTGTTCTGACTGTTCTGCCGACTTGCCTATTCCCTGAGACACAACAATGTTGAAATTAGGCCAATTAAGATAAGCCTACAATGGCCTGTAAGTGTTCAAGTGAAAGGAAGGGTTGTACATTTCTCACTTTAAATCAAAATCTAGCAATGATTTTGCTAGATTTTGCTAAGCTTAGTGAGGAAGCCATGTCAGAAGCCAACACAGGCCAAAAGGTAGACCTTTTATACCAAACAGCCAAGTTGTGAATGCAGAGGAAAAGTTCTTGAAGGAAATTAAAAATGCTCCTCCAGGGAACACATGAATTAAAGAAAGTGAACAGCCTTATTGCTGATGATGTGGGAAAAGTTTTAGTGGTCTAGATAGAAGATCAAACCAGCCACAAAATTCCCTTAAGCCAAAACCTAATCCAGAGTGAGTTCCTAACTCTCTTCAATTCTTTAAGACAGAGAGGTGAGGAATCTGCAGAAGAAAAGGTGGAAGCTAGCAGAGGTTGGTTCGTGAGATTTAAGGAAATAACCGTTTATAATATAAACATGAAAGCTGAAGCAGCAAATGTTGACATCAGAGCTGCAGCAAGTTATCCAGAAGCTTTAGCTAAATAATTGATGAAGGTGACTACGCTAGACAATATATTTTCAAGGTAGACAAAAGGCTTATATTGGAAGAAAATGCCATGTAACACTTTGATAGCTAGAGAGGAGAAGCCAATATGTGGCTTCAAAGCTTCAAAGGACAGGCTGACTCTCCTGTTGGGGGCTAATGTGGCTGGTGGCTTTTAAGTTGAAGCCAGTGCTTACTTACCATTCTAAAAATTCGAAGACCCTTAAGAATTACACTAGAACTACTCTGCCTGTACTTTATAAATGAAAAAAACAAAGCCTGGATGACAGCACATCTGTTTACAGCATGTTTACCGAATATTTTAAGCACGCAGGTGAGACTTGCTCAAAAAAAATTATTTCAAAATATTACTGCTCTTTGATGTGCACCTTAGTCACCCAAGAGCTCTGACGAAGATGTGCAAGGAGATTAATGTTTTCATGCCTGCTATCACAACATTCATTCTGCACCCTGTGGATCAAGGAGTATTTTGACTTTTATATCTTATTTTTTAAGAACTACATTTCATAAGGCTGTAGTTGCCAATAGCAATTTCTCAGATGGATCTGGGCAAAGTAAATTGAAAACCTTCTGGAAAAGATTCGCCATTCTGTGTACCATTAAGAACATGGTTCATGAGGGAAGGTCAACATATCAACATGAACAGGAGTTTGTAAGAAGTTGATTCTAACCATTGTGGATGACTTTGAGGAGTTCAAGACTTCAGTGGAGGAAGTAACTACAGATGTGATGGAAATAGAGAGCTAGAATTAGAGTGGAGCCTAAAGATGTGACTGATTTGCTACAATCTCATAATAGAACTTGAATCGATAAGGAGTTGCTTCCCCTCTTTTTTTTTTTTTTGAAACGAAGGTCATGCTCTGTCACTCAGGCTGGTGAACAATAGCACAGTCAGCTCACTGCAGCCTCTCAATTTCCTGGGCTCAAGCAACTCTCCTGCCTCAGCCACCCCTTAGTAGCTAGGACTACAGGTGCATGCCAGCACGCCTGGCTAATTTTTTTTTTTTTTTAAATTTTTGTACAGATACTGTCTCCCTATGTTGCCCAGCAATCCTTCCTTGGCCTCCCAAAGGGCTGGAATTATAGGCATGAGCCACTACACCCAGTGAGTTGCTTCTTATGGATAAGCAAAGAAAGTGGTTTCTTGAGATAGAGTCTGTACCTGGGGGAAATGCTGTAAACATTGTTGAAAAGATAGCAAAGGATTTAGAATATCCCATAAACTTAATTGATAAAGCAGTGGCAGGGTTTGAGACTATTGACTCCAGTTTTGAAAGAAGGTTTACTCTTGGTAAAATGCTATCAGAAAGCTTCGCATGCTACAGAGAAATCTTTCATGAGATGAAGAGTCAATCCACGCAGCAAACTTTGTTGTTGTCGTAAGATATCGCCACAACCACCCCAGGCTTCAGCAGTCATCACCCTGATCAGTCAGCAGGCATCAACATCAAGGCAGGACCCTCCACTATCAAAAAGATTATAACTCACTGAAGGCTCAGATGGTTGTTAGCATTTTTTAGCAATCAAGTAATTTTTAATTAAGGTATGTACATTGTTTTTAAGGCACAGTGCTATTGCACACTTAGACTGCAGTATAGTGAAAATATAAGTTTTATATGCATTGGAAAACCAAAAAAGTTGTGTAACTTACTTTATTGTGATATTTGCTTTATTGCAGTGGTCTGGAACCTAACCTGCAGTGTCTCTGAGGTATGCCTGTTTTCTTATGTGATTCTGATGAACTTGCAAGTTTGAAAACCACTAGACTAGAGGAGCAGAGACCACAGGACTGTGATGGTGAAGACCACAGTTTAGAAGGATTAAAAGCCCAGAGATATATGTATCTTTATCGTAGACACATATATCTGTTAGCAGTTAAAAACTACCAGAATAAGATAATGTTGTTACAAAGAAAGTTGAATGTGTTACAAATGGACAGGATCTGTCTTGTTTTAAATCACTGCCTTCTTGATTTTAGCACTTATGTAGATCAAGTAGATTTAAAATAGATTATAGTTTTACCAGAGGAGCATCAGACTTCTAAAATTCTACCCAGATTTTTTCTGTCGTATTTACATAACTGCCTACTGAACTTTTCCACTTAGATGTCTCATAGGAGCCTCAGATCTTTAAAATTGCATGTATTTGTTATCTTTCTGTTCAAACCTGTATTGCCTCATGTATTTCTTGTTTCAGGGACTTGGATCACTATCACTCAATTACTTAAGTCAGTTTTTCTTGGCTTATTTCTCTCCAGATAGTGTCACTTATACCACCTCACCGCTGTCAAAGAAATGCTTTTCTCTCTGTCCCCATTGATACTTTTCTAATTTAGGCCATCATTAGTTTCTCACTAGATCATTTTAACCTGTTAACTCGTCTCTATGCTTCCAGTCTTTCTCTCAGCTTCTAATCCATTCTTGCTCAGGGTGGCCAGAACAAGTAGTCTAAAATGTAAATCTTACTAGTTTTTTGCCTACCACTGTTGAGGGCTTCCCATTACCTTCTTCATAAAATACAGCCTCTTCAGCTTGGCTTCTAGGGCCTTTAGGACCTGTCTCCTGCTTCTTTCCAGCCTTATCTCATCTGTGCACCTCTAGTCCTTAGTACCTACTCTTACCACCATTGGCAATAATATTCTTACCCTCCTTTACCAGGCTGACATGCTAATGCTTCAGGTGGCTGCTTAGGTATTGCCTCTCCCAGGAAGCCTTCTCTGACCTTCTGAAGTTTGGTTGTAACCATAGTGCCCTGAATTTTCCCTTGCATATCACTGATCGCACCTTGTTATAATGACCTGTTTATTTTATATAGCACACCTTTTACTTTTCTCTCTAGTTCCACAACCCTCCACAAGGGTTGAGACAGTGTTGTACCACTACATCACTAGCTCTCACATTAACAGGTAAATAACAGATGCACAATAAACATGTTGAAATTAGTGAAATTAGTAATAATCATCTTTCTGGATATGGTAATTTGAAATAGTTTTAAAGGGTAATGGTTGGGAATTTATATTTTCTATCCTTCATACATTCCAGACTTCGATCCTATTCATTTATTCATTTATCTAGTGCTTGTAGAGTGCCTTCTGTGTACCAGGAACTGAGATAGTTGTTCTGATTCAACTGTGATAAGGCTCAAATAATCTTTACAACAGGCTTATCCTCTAGTGAAGGAAATAAACAATTTAAAAGTAGTTGATGTACAGTACATAAAGGCCAAGAAAGAGAAAGAATAGAGTGCCAAGGGAACAACTAGATGGGCAGCAACCCAAATTTGGAGTCAGAAGGAGGTGATGTCTGAGCCAGTGCTTAAAATCTTTGTATGAGTTTTCAGTTAAAAGATTGGAAACAGACTGTTCCACACAAAGGGAACAGACAGTGAAGTCTACTGGTGAACAAGAGAAGGGGGTACTTTTTGACTGGATGTGATGCGTAAGGAAGGAAAGCAAGCTGGGAGTGGATTTGGGGAGGTTTGTGTTTTAGAACACTGGCAGTGTGGGGAATGCACTGAAGGAGGCAGAAGGTAAGGTAGACCAGTTTGATGGAATCCATGAGAGGAGAGCAGCCAGAATTCAGGAAAAGGCTTGCGGGGGATAGGGAGTGACAGATGGGTTAGGAAAAATTTTGGACCACGTACCAACAGTCCTTGGCAATGGATTTGATTTGTAGAGTGAGGAAAGGGAACTCCCTTTTTAACTTTATTCTTTTTTGTGTGTAGCTTCTGGCAAGTATGAGGCAAGGATTTCACAGAAGAACTTGGAGCAAAAATTCCCACTGCCATAGCTATAGGCTGTCCGGTCTTGAGGGAGCTGCAGGAACGGGAAAAAGGTGAGATCTCCCCAGAAGATCATTGGCATTTATGGTGAGAAGCATTCCTGTTGTATATCTGGTTTGAGAGAAAAATAGCACCAAACAACCTGTTATTCAGTGATCATTTTTGTTTCCTGGACTTGAACTTGTTAAACATGTAGTCTTCCGCCACTAAGTCTTCTAGGATGCATGGGTAAATTTAGAACTTCCCTCTTGAAAACATCTTCGGTTGTCAAAGATACTCCCAATTTCAAGAAGTACAAGTTTACTTTACCTTCTAATAAATTGTGTTTATCATCTTTTTACTAAAAATCATAACAGAATAGAATTTGAAAGGACTTTGAAGGTCATTTTATCTCCAGCCCTTTGTTTTATAAGTGAAGAAACCAAGGCATAGGTCAGGGTCAGGGGAAATGACTTGTCGAAGAATATGTGACCAGACCGTGGCAGTGAGCTCTGGCAGGATCCATGCCTCCCTCAGTAACTGTTCTTTCTGTTAGTGTATTGGCCTTTTAAAGGCTTAGACGTGATAATCAAGCCCAGTGTGGTGATAGCCCATTTTAATTTTTTTGTGTTTTTTTTTCCCCTAGCTTTATTGGAGTATAATTGGCAAGTAAAAATGGTATATATTCAAAGTGTGCAATGTAATGATTTCATATGTGTATCCATTGTGAAATGACTGCCACAATCAAGTTAATTATCACATCAATCGCCACCCATAGTTACTTACCACCTGTGTGTATGTGTGTGATGAGGACACTTCAGATTTGCTCTTGGCAGATTTCAAAGAAACAATAGAGCATACTAAACAATAGAATTCCCCAGAACTTACTCATCTTATAACTGAAAATTTGTACCCTTTGACTAACATCTCCCATTTCCCTCACCCTCCCAGCCCCTATCACCCACCATTTTACTCTCTGTTTCAATGAGTTTGACTTTTTTAGAATCCGTATATAAATGAGATCATACTGAGGTCCATTTTAGCAACTAAATTTAAGCCTGATTTTTTTTTTTTTTTTGTCATGGGTGGATTTGCCAGTTAATAATATTTAAAATATCTGAACTGGTCTGTATACTGGATTATAGCAGTGACTTGGTGTTTTAATTATATCAGCTTGCACATAATACACATTTATAATAATATATGTGTATTGAATCAGTAAGCTGTACCTAGCTAACCATTAATCAGCTTCTTATATTTCATTTAAATTTTTTTCCCTTTAGCACCAATTTGTTTCCTTAGTCTATTTATGGCATTATTGTGGCATATATTTTTATATCATAGTTTTCTTAGAGTACTGTGTGATGTGTACATTTTTAGTACCTTAATAACGATATTTCTGCATTCTTGTTCCTTCATACTAAGATTTAGTACTATTTATTTTTGGCAATAGTGTGATAGAGTAGTAATCATGTATTGTTCATTTATTTTTCTTTTTAACTTCCTTTACACATATAAAATGTATTTGAGAAAGATTAAATGACTTGCTGAAAAATAACACCTTTGGAGTCAGTAGAAGTGTTGGAAAATAAACTGAGGTCTTGACTTAACCATCTATTGCAATGTTCTATATAGTTGTTGTATTTATTACCCTCCTATATCTCTTCATTAGTGGTGTTATTCAGCCTCCTTTCTGTTAGCATCAGGATTTTAATAGCTCCCTGCTAGAATATCTGACCAAAGTGTATTGCTTAGAAGTATATTTGTGGAAAGAGGGTACAGGTTTTGTTTTGTTTTGTTGTTATTTCTTTGAGGAAGAGGGCCAAGGAAAAAGAATAAGAAATTAAGAAAAAAGGCAGGGGGAGAAAGAAAGGCTCTGAGAGACAAGACAGAAGTTTCAAGTAAGAAGTGATTATTTGCTATACTTGTTAGACTACTGAAAGGCTCATCTCTTATGTGTCCTGTGTAATTTGTGTATGACAGTTTCCAGGCATAAGTTGAGGAGGTTGTACAAGATTGCAACTCTTTGCTAATGTTCTTCAATTGTATTTTTTCCTAGAGACCTTCAGAGAAGACATGGCTTCCAGAAAAGAGAATGCAAAGAGTGCAAACAGAGTGCTAAGAATAAGCCAGTTGGATGCACTCGAACTAAACAAGGCCTTGGAGCAGCTAGTTTGGTCCCAGTTTACTCAGTGCTTTCATGGATTTAAACCTGGGCTGTTAGCTCGCTTTGAGCCAGAGGTGAAAGCATGCTTATGGCTTTTCTTGTGGAGATTCACCATCTACTCCAAAAATGCCACAGTGGGACAGTCAGTTTTGAATATTAAGTACAAAAATGATTTTTCCCCTAACCTGAGATATCAGCCACCCAGTAAAAATCAAAAAATCTGGTATGCTGTTTGTACAATTGGTGGGAGGTGGTTAGAAGAACGATGCTATGATTTGTTTCGAAACCATCATTTAGCATCATTTGGGAAAGTCAAGCAGTGTGTGAATTTTGTGGTTGGACTTTTGAAATTAGGTGGGCTGATTAATTTTTTGATTTTCCTTCAGAGGGGAAAGTTTGCAACTTTGACAGAACGTCTCCTAGGTATTCAGTCTGTATTTTGCAAGCCTCAGAACATACGTGAAGTTGGCTTTGAATACATGAATAGGGAACTTCTCTGGCATGGTTTTGCTGAATTTCTGATTTTTCTCTTACCACTTATCAATGTCCAGAAGTTGAAAGCCAAGCTGTCTTCATGGTGTATTCCTCTTACTGGTGCACCTAATAGTGACAATACATTAGCCACCAGTGGCAAAGAATGCTCTCTATGTGGAGAGTGGCCCACCATGCCTCACACCATAGGATGTGAGCATATTTTCTGTTACTTCTGTGCTAAGAGTAGTTTCCTATTTGACATGTACTTTACTTGTCCTAAGTGTGGCTCAGAAGTACACAGTCTGCAACCACTGAAATCAGGAATCGAGATGTCAGAAGTAAATGCTCTTTAGAAACTAAAATTGCTTCCTTTGAGGAAAAAAAATGCACTGTGTTTAAATTCTTAATATTAGTCATCCTAAGTATACCATTTATGTATCCTTTATAAGGAATGTGCTGCCTAGCCACTGTCTTCTCCTTTCCAGGCATGAGTGAATTCTAATCACTGGAAACCATGTGATTCTAAATATATTATATAAATATTAATGTATTATGTTTTTTAAATCGTTGCATTCAATTAGTGTCAAGAATAATGGACAGCTTCTGTCAGGTGACTACTAACAATGCTCCTTCATTTGACTACTTCTTAAAACGAGGTTGGATTCTAAAGATAAAGATTTTGGAGACTGTGGGATGAGTGTGCATTTATTTTCAGAGTTGACATAATATGATAATGTGACAACTATAAGACTGTTTTAAACCTTAAGACCTGATGCCTCAGTTGTAATTTTTTTTTTTTTTGAGATGGAGTCTCACTCTTGTCACCCAGGCTGGAGTGCAGTGGCGTGATCTCTGCTCACTGCAACCTCCGCCTCCCAGGTTCAAGCAATTCTTCTGCCTCAGCCTCCCAAGTAGCTGGGACTACAAGTGCATGCCCACCACGCCCGGCTAGTTTTTGTATTTTTAGTAGAGACAGGGTTCACCATGTTAGCCAGGATGGTCTCTATCTCCTGACCTCGTGATCCACCTGCCTTAGCTTCCCAAAGTGCTGAGATTACAGGCGTGAGCCACTGTGCTCAGCCACCTCAGTTGTAATGTTATGCTTTTCTCTGAAGCCAGTTTTTAAGAAGTTCAGTCCTCAGCTGTCTGACCCCTCCACAGTTGGCTTTATATTCAGAAAGTAAAAATTAAGGCAGCTTGGAAGTGAGGCCTGGGAACTACTGGGGCAACTAGTATGGACAGTACTATTTACAGGTCTCTTTCTCTTGCCTTTGATTCAGAGCTCTCATTCTCAGTAAATATTGATAGTTTTATTGAAACAAAAGAGGTCTTTAGCATGGGAATAATAATAGCAGTGCATAATCAAGGTAATTCTGTATCCTTCACTCTTTTTCTCCGCATTTTTTTACTTAAAAATAAATTCAGACTCTTAAAATGGTATAGAATTATTAGCTTGAACATTGAATTATCTCAAGTCTTAACTAGAATGTTTTTTAAAAAACAGTTTTTAAATGTTTTTAAATAAACGTCTTGCTAATATGGTGGAAACACACTGCCAGTTCATTCTCTTCACCTTTCACTGAACAAGCACTCAGGTGCCAGGTACTGATGTAGCCATTGGAGGCACAACAGTACATGAAGCAGGAAAAAGAAAGTTACCTTCATGGAGTTTACATTCTGTGATTGAATGAACTGTAAGTTTAATTTAGGTTCAATTTAGTGTAAGATACTGAAGAAGTTTTGTAGTTTGAGTTAAGAGTATTTTATTTTACATCTTAAGAATTTGCCTTCTTTTGTCTTCTGTAATTTTAAAACATTATTGTAGAAAACACCAACAATTCAGGAAAAAATATAAAATCAACTTTCCCACAATTTTTTGAGAGATATAATCACTATATTTTGCTATATTTATAGATTTGTTGCACATACATTTCTTATTTATAAAATTATAATGAATTAAAAAAATAAAATAGCATTTTTTCATATGCATAAATATTCTTCAAAAATATTTTAGGGCTGAGCACAGTGGCTCATGCCTGTAATCCTAGGCTCCCTACGTAGGGAGGCTGAGCCCAGGAGTTTGAGGTTGTTTCTAAAAAAATAAAAATATATACAGACGTCTTTGTTTTTTGTTTGTTTGTTTGTTTTTGGTGAGAAAGGGCCTCACCCAGTCACCCAGGTTGGAGTGCAGTGGTGAGATCATGGCCAACTGCAGCCTTTCCCTCCTGGGGCTCAAGCGATCCTCCCTTCTGAGCCTCCCAGGTTGCTGGGGTCACAGGCCCATGCCACCATGCCTGGCTAATTTTTGTAGAGATGAGGTCTCACTTTGTTCTCCAGGCTGGTCTTGAATTTCTGGGCTCAAGCAGTCCTCCTACCCTGGCCTCCCAAAGTTGTGGGATTACAGGCATGAGCCGCTGCACCCAGCCATAATATGTTTTTAAAAGGCTATGTATGTGCCATCATATTCCTATTCCTATTATTATTTAACCACCATCATAGAGCATTTAGGTTCTTTTCACTTTCTGTTGTGAATAATGCAATGATGAATCTGAGTTCATTAAGTGAAGAGTCCAGCTGCACACTGCAGGCCCAATCTGGATGTAGGTGCTCAGATGGTTCTCTTTGAGACAGGCTTTATCCTTTGGCTGTCATTTTTTTGATGAGTGTACATGGCATGAGGGACACAGATTCCGCTAGAATTCACATCCCACTTGTGTGTAACCTAGGGCAATGTGCCACATCTCTGCACGTCTGTACATTGTAAGGATTACATGTTTAGTGGATATAAAGCTCTTAAAACAATGCCTGACACATAGTAAATAGGATATAACAGTAGTGCTGTTGTCAGTATTATACTGAGTCGCTTTCATTCTCACACAGAATGATGGCCACTAGAAGCTCAAGGCTTATACTCTGCTAGCTTTCTGATCCCTCTTGCCTAATAGTTCCAGCTAAAGCCCAGGAGCTCACTGTTAACTGGTCTGCCTTGGATTATGTGCACATTCCTGAACCAGCCACTATAGCTAGGGGATGGAAAATACTGTTCCTGGTTACTTAAATGTAGGTGATGCTCCTCCCATATACCACATGAACTTAAAGGAGTCCTGGAGGAGGCTGCTGACCACAGGAAACTGAGGTGTTCTTAGAAGGGTGGATGCTGGCAGATAGATCTCTATTAGAGTCTACATTTACCTTACTCGTTTTGAAAGTCCACATGCAGTCTCATTTTACCAGTGATGTAGTTTGATAAGGACATTCATAAGCAACTGGATGATTCTTTTTTTTTTTTGAGACGGAGTCTCGCTGTGTCGCCCAGGCTGGAGTGCAGTGGCACAATCTCGGCTCACTGCAAGCTCCGCCTCCCGGGTTCACGCCATTCTCCTCCCTCCGCCTCTCCGAGTAGCTGGGACTACAGGCGCCCGCCACCACGCCCGGCTAATTTTTTGTATTTTTAGTAGAGACGGGGTTTCACCGTGGTCTCGATCTCCTGACCTCGTGATCCGCCTGCCTCGGCCTCCCAAAGTGCTGGGATTACAAGCGTGAGCCACCGCGCCCGGCCTGGATGATTCTTTAACATTGCAGATTTGAAAGGATTAAATAAAGTCAACAAAATTTTGTTATATCAACAATTGTTACATTATTTTGATAGAGTAACTTCTAAGTAGTTATCCATATTGTCAAAACCTTAAGAAAACAGTACTTCACATATATGCCAGCTGATAGACTTGTCAGTATGGGAGGGGGGCGGATTTTTTTCCACAGACCCTAATGACACTTAGTAAAAATAGGTTTTTGTTATTTTTCATTTTTATTTAACATCTGCCACCCCTACTAGGTGATAACCCCCATGAGTTCAGATACGATGACTGTTTTGTTCATCACTAGATAGCCAGAGCCTTTTAGTTCTAGTGTAGCAGTAGGAACATTTTATTAGCTGAATAAACCTAAGGTCACAGATAGGGTTCTGCAGAAGCTGTCATTGAAAGGGGTTTGAAGTACAAGAGATTTTTATGTATAACTCTCAGGGATCCATGCCTGTGAAGGGAAAGAGCAAAGCAGGAATAGGCAGAAGAAATGAGGGTACTCTAAAGCAGGCCTGAAAAAAGTTGGCCAACCCAGAGGGGAGCTCTGAGCTAGTGTCATCTGTCAGAATGTCCTAAATTAGGCCAAAGTAAATAGGCCTTTTTACCTACACTTCTATCAGTCACTGGGTGTGGGCAGCTCTGGAAAGGTTGTGATCTCAAGCATGGCAGCTCTGTAGCGGAAGCAGATCCTGTGGGAGCCAACAGCTGGAGGCAGTCCACTGACCACTCCACAGCTGGGCACCATGTCCATCCTTGCAGGAGGAGCCGGGTGGCATATCTTGGTGTGTACCACATCTAATACTGTCCATTTTTTCCTTTATGGTTTCCTGTTTTTTGTTTTTCTTGCATATAGCACTTGACAACACACTAATGCCAGGTAGTGTTCAGTTTATAAACAATAGATTTATGACTGACTGACATACCCAAGTGTCTCTTGAGTATCTCCGCCCCACTGCAAATACCAGACTTCCTGGCCAAGTTGCTATGACAGCCCCCAGGAACTCCATTCAGTCTCTGCCTCTCTGGGCACTACCAGAAGAGTTGCTCTACCTCTAGTGCAACTGTTTCTACTCCCTAGCAGCCTCCAGGCTCAAGCTTTAGGAAGACACATGGAATGATGTGTTTCCATGTTAGCCTCAAGTACATAACCATCAGTTACAAATGTTCTTCCTTAGGAAAATAAAAACATTTACACGTAACATTTTTCTTTTCTCTCCCATGCACTTGCTCTCAAATCAAGTTTGCTACTTTTGTATTTAAAGTACCCAAGTGACTTCAGTGATCATATCTAAATTACTCAGATATCAATCAGAGCTCACACAAGGCGTGTCCTACTCCTTAGCTCTCAGCTCCCCTGCTTTCAGTATTTAGTGACTGCATTTGGGACAAGTTTATTTAACTTCTCTAATATTCAATTTGTTCACCTATGAAATGGACATTCAATAATGTCTACCTCTTAGAATTCTAATGGGAATTAAATGAAGCATTCTCTCAAAAATTATCTGTTGAGCCCCTGCAGACATTCCTTTTCTGTACTCAGGGAATGCATTCATGAATACCACAAAACACCTGCTCTCATGGAGTTTACATTCTTAGAGGGGTGATAAATAAAGATAATTTCAAATGTTAGTAGTACTCTGAAGAAAATAAAACAGGCCAAGAAATGGGAAGTGATAGGGGTTTGCTGTATTGAATTTTGTGCTTGTGGAAGGCCTTTCTGAGGTGAAATTTAAAAAGAGATCTGAAGGAAACGGAGAAAGCCAAGCAGAAAAGGGGTGCTAGGATGAGGAAATGGCTGGCGTCCAATCTCTGAGATGAGTCTTTTACCTCTTTGAGGAACAGCAAGAAATCCCAGTGAACCAGAGGAAGAGGTGGGAAATGAGGTAGGCGAGGTGAGGTCATGCAAGCCAAGGGGAAAATACCTGGATTTATTCCAGGTCTGAGGAGGCCAGAGAAAGATTTTAAGCAGAGATGTGACATGATCAGATTTACATTTTTAAGGGATCAGTCTGGATAATTTGTGCAGAGGTATGAGTCAAAGCAAGAAAACCAGGTCAAAGGCTATTGCTAATAGTCAACATGAGCCATGATTGTTATTTCCATTAACAATGTCACTGAAATGGTCTGCAATCTGAAATAAAGCCTGAAGAAACCTAAATAGATTTTAATAGATTCTGTCACCAAAGCTATACTCATGGGACAGTTTCTCAAGTCTCCAGAAGAGGCTGCTTTATTTTGAATAGAATTCTAATCAACTTTCACCAACAGATTAAAAATAACAGACTAAAGAGAAGAGGAAAACTGGTAAAAGCAAGCATGGTTTACCATAACAAGCAATAATGAACAACTTGGTATCAAAGAAGAAAAACTTAAAAACAGACGTTAGTCTGGTATCATTTAGAGTAGGGACACACAGGCTCTGAGGACTAACTGAATAGTAATTGTGGTTTTAAAAAATGACCTTGGATCATCAACGAAATCTACCCTATATTCTGTATGATTTGGTTAAGAAGGCAGAGAAATTAGTATTGCTCTGTTTGAGAAGCCTTCAAAATGGGATGGCGCTTAGAGGCAAAAATTTGATTTATTTGAAACACTCAATTTTAGCAAAAAACATTCAGTAAGTGTTGTTACTGTTTAAGACAAGATCTTTTCAGCAAGAAAACAGTTCTAAACATGCTTTTTAGCCAAACCAATTGGCCATATTGTATATACAACTGATGATCCGTGGTCCTCTGCAGCTAGAACTACTATGTAGTGTACGTTTATACTCATCACCACAAATAAGTTAGCAAATATTTTTCTTTGGTAAAAAAATAATTTCAGTCTGGGCACGGTGGCTCACACCTGTAATCCCAGCACTTTGGGAGGCCAAGGCAGGTGGATCACTTCAGGCCAGGAGTTGAAGACCAACCTGGCCAACATAGCAAAACCCCATCTCCACAAAAAAAAAAAAAAAAAAAAAAAAAAGCCAGGTTTGGTGATGCATGCCTGTACTCCCAGCTACTCGGGAGGCTGAGGCAGGAGAATCACGTAAACACAGGAGGCGGAGGCTGCAGTGAGCTGAGATCACACCACTACACTCTGTTGCCAGCCTGGGCAACAGAGCGAGACTCTCTAAAAAAAAAAAAAAAATTCAACTTTTATTTTATGTTTAGGGGGTACCATGTGCAGATTTGTTACCTGCATATATTACATGATGCTGAGGTTAGTGGATCCTGTCACCCAGGTAACTGAGTATAGTACCCAATAGTTTTTTTTCCAACTTGTACCCTCTTTGTCTCTGCCCACCTAGTAGTCCCCAGTGTCTATTATTGCCATCTTTATGTCTATGAATACCCATTGTTTAGCTCCCACTTATAAGTGAGAACATGTGGTATTTGGTTTCTTGTTCCTGCACTCACTCAGGATAACAGCCTACAGCTGCATCCGTGTTGCAAATAACATGATTTTGTTCCTTTTTATGGCTGCATGTGTTCCATGGTGTGTATGTGCCACATTTTCTTTATCCAGTCCACTGTTGCTGAGCACCTAAGTTGATTCCATGTCTCTGCTATTGTGAATAGTGCTGTGATGAACATGGGAGTGCATGTGTCTTTTTGGTAGAACGACTTATTTTCTTTTGCACATATACCCACTAATGAGCTTGCTTTGTCAAATGGGAGTTCAGTTTTAAGTTCTTTGAGAAATCTCAAACTGCTTTCCACAGGGTCTGAACTAATGTACATTTCCATCAACAATGTTTGATAAGCATTCCCATTTCTCCATAGCCTCGCCAGTACCTGTTGTTTTTTGACTTTTTAGTAATAGTCATTCAGACTGGTGTGAGATGGTATCTCGTTGTGGTTTTGATTTGCATTTCTCTGATTAGTGATTTGGAAAATTTTTTCATATGTGTGTTGGCTGCTTGTGTAGTTTCTTTTGAGAAGTATCTGTTTATATATTTTGCCCATTTTTAATAGGTTTTTTAACATGTTGATGTATTTAAGTTCCTTATAGATTCTGGATATTAGACATTTGTTGGATGCATAGTTTACAAATATCTTCTCCCATTCTGTAGGTGTTCTGTGTACTCTGTTAATAGTTTCTTTTGCTGTGCAGAAGCTCTTCGGTTTAATTAGGTCTCACTTGTCAATTTCTGTTTTTGTTGCAATTGCTTTTGAGGACTTAGTCATAAATTCTTGCCCAAAGCTGATGTCCAGAATGGTGTTTCCTCGGTTTTCTTATAGGATTCTTAAGAGTTTGAGGTCTTGCATTTAAATCTTTAATACATATTGAGTTAATTTTTGTATGTGGTGAAAGGTAGGGACTCAGTTTCATTTTTCTACACGTGGCTAGACAGCTTTCTCAGCACCATTTATTGAATAGGAAGTCCTTTCCCCATTGTTTATTGTTGCCAACTTTGTCAAAGAATGGGTGTAGGTGTGTGACGTTATTTCTCGGCTGTCTGTTCTGTAACATTGGTCTTTGTGTCTGATTTTGTATCAGTACCATGCCCTTTTCGTTACCATCACCTTATAATATAGTTTGACATCAAATAACATGATGCCTCCAGGTTTGTTCATTTTGCTCAGAATTGCTTTGGCTATTTGGGCTCTTTTTTTGTTGTTGTTCCCTATGAATTTTAGAATACCTTTTTCTAGTTCTATTAAAAAATGACATTGGTAGCTCAATAGGAATAGTACTGAATCTGTAGATTGCTTTGGGCAGTATGGCCTTTTTAGCAATATTGATTCTTCTTATCCAGGAGCATGGAATGGTTTTTCATTTATTTGTATCACCTGTGATTTCTTTCAGCAGTGTTTTGTACTTCTTCTTGTAGAGCTCTTTCACCTCCTTGGTTAGATGTATTCCTAGTTTTTTTTATTTTTATTTTTATTTTTGCATCTATTATAAATGGGATCATAGTCTTGATTTGGTGCTCAGCTTGAATGTTATGGTGTATAGAAATGCTACTGATTTTTGTACATTGATTTTGTATCCTGAAACTTTGCTGAAGTCTGTTATCAGTTCCAGGAACCTTTTGGCAGAGACTTTTGGGTTTTCTAGATGTAGAATTGTATCATCAGCAAAGAGATAATAGTTTCACTCTTCTTTTCCTATTTAGATGCCTTTTCTTTCTCTTGCCTGATTGCTCTGGCAAGGACTTCCAATACTATATTGAATAGGAGTGGTGAGAATAGGCATCCTTGGCTTGTTCCAGTTCTCAGGGGAATGCTTCCAGGTTTTGTCTATTCAGTATGATGTTGACTGTGGCTTTGTCATAATGGCTGTTACTATTTTGAGGTATTTTCCTTTGATGCCTAGTTTCTTGAGGATTTTTATATGAAAGGGTATTGAATTTTACCAAATGCTTTTTATTTGTCTACTGAGTTAGTCAGATGGTTTTTATTTTTAATTCTGTTTAGGTGCTGAATCACATTTACTGATTTGCATAGGTTTAAACAACCTTGCATCTCAAGAATGAAGCCTACTTGATCATCATGAATTAACTTTTTGATATGCTTCTGTATTCAGATTGCTAATAATTTTGTTGGGGATTTTTGCATCTATGTTCAACCTTGTCTTAGATCTTGGTGAGCTTCCTTGCAATTCATGCTTTGAATTTTTTATCTGTCATTACTGAGTTTCTATTTTGGTTAGGGACTATTGCAGGAGAGATAATGTTGGTGATGTCACTACATTCAGATTTTTTACGGTGCCACAATTCTTGTGCTGGTTCCTTCTCATCTGGAGACACTAGTGTTTCTAATTTTTGTAGTTATTTTAGTGTAGGTAGGATTTTTTCTTTTTCTTTCTTGCCCTATAATTTTTTTTATTATACTTTAAGTTCTAAGGTACATGTGCATAATGTGCAGGTTACTTACATATGTGTACATGTGCCATGGTGGTGTGCTGCACCCATTAACTCGTCATTTACATTAGGTATTTCTCCTAATGCTTTCCCTACCCCCTACCCCCACTCCACCACAGGCCCTGGTATCTGATGTTCCCCTTCCTGTGTCAAAGTGTTCTCATTGTTCAGTTCCCACCTATGAGTGAGAACATGCAGTATTTGGTTTTTTGTCCTTGCAATAGTTTGCTCAGAATGATGTTTTCCAGCTTCATTCATGTCCCTACAAAGGACATGAACTCATCCTTTTTTATGGCTGCAGAGTATTCCATGGTGTATATGTGCCACATTTTCTTAATCCAGTCTATCATTGATGGACATTTGGATTGGTTCCAAGTCTTTGCTATTGTGAATAGTGCCGCAGTAAACATACGTGTGCATGTGTCTTTATAGCAGCATGATTTATAATCCTTTGGGTATATACCCAGTAATGGGATGGCTGGGTCAAATGGTTATTTCTAGTTCTAGATCCTTGAGGAATCGCCACACTGTCTTCCACAATGGTTGAACTAGTTTACAGTCCCACCAACAGTGTAAAAGTATTCCTATTTCTCCACATCCTCTCCAGTACCTGTTGTTTCCTGACTTTTTAATGATCGCCATTCTAACTGGTGTGAGATGGTATCTCATTGTAGTTTTGATTTGCATTTCTCTGATGGCCAGTGATGATGAGCATTTTTCCTTGTGTCTTTTGGCTGCATAAATGTCTTCTTTTGAGAAGAGTCTGTTCATGGCCTTTGCCCACTTTTTGATGGGGTTGTTTGTTTTTTTCTTGTAAATTTGTTTGAGTTCTTTGTAGATTCTGCATATTAGCCCTTTGTCAGATGAGTAGATTGCAAAAATTTTCTCCCATTCTGTAGGTTGCCTGTTTGCTTTGATGGTAGTTTCTTTTGCTGTGCAGAAGCTCTTTAGTTGAATTAGATCTCATTGTCTATTTTGGCTTTTGTTGCCATTGCTTTTGGTGTTTTAGTTATGAAGTCCTTGCCCATGCCTATGTCCTGAATGGTATTGCCTAGGTTTTGTTCTAGGGCTTTTATGGTTTTAGGTCTAACATTTAAGTCTTTAATCCACCTTGAATTAATTTTTGTATAAGGTGTAAGGAAGGGATCCAGTTTCAGCTTTCTACATAGGGCTAGCCAGTTTTCCCAGCACCGTTTATTAAATAGGGAATCCTTTCCCCATTTATTGTTTTTGTCAGGTTTGTCAAAGATCAGATGGTTGTAGATGTGTGGTATTATTTCTGAGGGCTCTGTTCTGTTCCATTGGTCTATATCTCTGTTTTGGTACCAGTACCATGCTGTTTTGGTTACTGTAGCCTTGTAATATAGTTTGAAGTCAGATAGCATGATGCCTCCAGCTTTGTTCCTTTGGCTTAGGATTGTCTTGGCAATGCAGGCTCTTTTTTGGTTCCATATCAACTTTAAAGTAGTTTTTTCCAATTCTGTGAAGAAAGTCATTGGTAGCTTGATGGAGATGGCGTTGAATCTACAAATTACCTTGGGCAGTATGGCCATTTTCACAATATTGATTTTCCTATCCATGAGCATGGAATGTTCTTCCATTTGTTGGTGTCCTCTTTTATTTCGTTGAGCAGTGGTTTGTAGTTCTCCTTGGAGAGGTCCTTCACATCCCTTGTAAGTTGGATTCCTAGGTATTTTATTCTCTTTGAAGCAATTGTGAATGGGAGTTCACTCATGATTTGCCTCTCTGTTTGCCTGTTGTTGTATAAGACTGCTTGTGATTTTTGCACATTGATTTTGTATCCCGAGAGTTTGCTGAAGTTGCTTATCAGCTTAAGGAGATTTTGGACTGAGACGATGGGGTTTTCTAAATATACAATCATGTCATCTGCAAAGAGGGAAAATTTGACTTCCTCTTTTCCTAATTGAATACCCTTTCTTTCTCCTGCCTGCCAAACTGAATCCAGCAGCACATCAAAAAGCTTATCCACCATGATCAAGTGGGCCTCATCCCTGGGATGCAAGACTGGTTCAACATATGCAAATCAATAAACATAATCCAGCATATAAACAGAACCAAAGACAAAAGCCACATGATTATCTTAATAGATGCAGATAAGGCCTTTGACGAAATTCAACAGCCCTTCATGCTAAAATCTCTCAATAAATTAGGTATTGATGGGACGTGTCTCAAAATAATAAGAGCTATTTGTGACAAACCCACAGCCAATATCATACTGAATGGGCAAAAACTGGAAGCATTCCCTTTGAAAACTGGCACAAGACAGGGATGCCCTCTCTCACCACTCCTATTCAACATAATTTTTTTTTTCCCACTTTCCCTTTCCCGCTCTCCCTAAGTGGTATCACTGTAGAGAATGCTGTGTAGGATCTTCTGGCTTTGCTTCTGTTGCCCCAATAGGCACTTCTGTTGTTGGGTTTTATATTGGGCTGTGCATTTCAACCTGAGAACCAGTGGATGGTGCTTATGGGTAAGAGCCAGTTTGGGCCAACACAGCTGGATATATACTTGATCATTGTATGCTGGGAGAAGCTCTGTTGCCTCTGGCAATGGGCTTATTCACAGAGTACACAGGGATCTGAGCTCCCTCCTTAGCCCCAGTGGGGTGGGGGCCAAGATGGTCAGGACTAGACAGGTCTGCCTGCAGGCCCCTTGATGGCATGCACATGCAACAGTGCCAAGGGAGAATCCATTGGGAAGTCACCAAGTGCCCAGAGGCATGCCTAGGCATGGAGCTGGGAAACTTCCTCAGTCCCAGGTTCTCTGCACCGGGGATGGGGCAGCCTAAACTCCCTGTCCATGAGAGTGGGTGCTCCAGATGCCTGGAGATCTGCCTGGGTAGGGAGCAGAGAGGGCCTCACTGTACCAGAATCTTTGCCCAGGAGGATTGGGCTAGCTCAGGCTGCTGGTTCTGGTGAGCAGGTACTCCAAATGCCTGGGGATCTGCCTACACGTGGAGCAGAGAGGGCCCCACTGTACCATGATCTATGCCTAGAAAGCATGAGGCAATTTAAGCTGCTGAACCAGGGGAGCATGTGCTCCTAATCTCTTGAGATCTGCCTGTGTATAAACAGCCCCCTTCCCCTGCGCCTGCACCATCGCACCATGATCTATGCGTTGGAAGGGTGGGACAGCTCAGGCTGTTGATTCAGGCAAGGGAGTGCTCTGAATAGCTGGAGATCTGCCTGGGCATGGAGCAGAAAGGGCCCTATTCTACCACAATCTACGTCAATGAAGGATAGGGTAGCCAAGCTACTGGTCCAGGCATGTAGGTGCTCCAGATGCCTAGATTTTTGCCTGGGGGTGGAGTGGAACAGGCCCCATTGCACCACAATCTCAGGAGAGAAGGGAAGGGCGCCCAGCAGTAACACATGCAGACCAGTTCCAGGTTGCCAAGCTGACACTGGCTGCAAGTCTTGTCATCCAGTAGAAACTGCAGCTGTACCAGATCTCCTCCTACCTCAGGCCTGCAACAGGGGAGACCACAATTCTGGTACCTACTGCTGAGACACTTTCCACAATTCTGGCTGTGGAGTCCCTACTCTGCTCCAGAGCAGGTGCTCCAGTCTCTGGCCTGATACAATGCCTGCATGGCTGTGCTGCTAGGTCACCAAATAATGGCTGTGACTTTGTATGCACCCTGATCAAAAATGGCATTCTGCTCTCAGTCCTGGGTGTGGGAAAATGCCTGCAGCTTTTCCCAAGGTCTCTTACTCACAAAGTCTCCAAGCCTCTCCCCAAGTTAGCTCTTGGCTTTGGGAGAAACAAAGTGTTCTCCCTTGGCCTGGGTTTCTTGAATCTGCAGTGAAAAGGTCAGTTACAGAGGCAGGTCCTTGCCTCTTTCACATACTGGAGGTCACTCATTTTTATCAGCCGGACACTGATAAAATCAGAATCTGAGGTGTCCTTCACAATTGTGATGGATTCCTATTTTCCTTTTTGAATTAAAGCTGACAGAGTTGGTCTTTATGCACTGTCTTGCTATTTCCAAGTGGCAGAGGTGTACTAAAAGTCTCTAATCCTCTGTCTTGGGGGGAACAAAATCAATTTTTTTTAATGTCTATTTCTTTTATCTTTCAAAGAGTACATAAATCATGAAACCAGACAGAATATGAGAATATGCCTTCATGTTTTCAGGTAGTCTCTTATTTCCCCTCTTTTCCAAAAAAAAGCTTATAGTTTTAAAATGTCGGGAAAAAATAAAGTAAGCACCATTTTGTATAATGTCTTTTACCTAATCCTAAATTGAATTGTTATTCTGGAAACTATAAAAAGTCAAACAAGGTTGAGAGCAGTTACTCTTAAGGCCAGGAGATCCATAAGTGTAGTATTCTGTAGGTAGTTCACTTCCCTTGTCATTAGCAGCAGAATAATATATTCTCATTAACAGGTTCAACTTATGTCTATGCTGAAACCTCAGAACCAATAAATTATATATCTAATTAAGTAAAACTGATTTTCAAAATCAAGTGGATGTGGACATGTTTATATTTATTAACTTCAAGAGATCTATCTGAAGGAAATGATAATGTTTAGTGCCAGACTATTCATAATAAAGATGTGAAACAACATAAATGCTCAACAATAGGGAAGTAAATAAAATAGCATAGCAATTTAGTTGACTAAAATGATGTAATATAAATACAACAGGAAAGAATTTCATGCAGAAATATTTATGAATATTTTCAATTGCATGAGAAAGTCCTCATAATGTAATACAAAATTAAAGAAATAGGATACTAAATTAAGTATAATATGACCTCGCCAATGAGATAAATAGGCACATAGTATGTCTTGCTAACAACAAATACCTCTCAGTCATCAAATTTTGATTTTCTTCTTTATGTTTTTCTGTATTTCCCAAATTTTCTACAATGAGCATATAATTATTTTTAATAAGACCCAAACAGGTTCTTTCTTTAAAATCTCATGACCAGTTTTGTTTCAGTTAATCCAAAGATAAAACATCTTCACAACTTGTAAACAAGTTTTTTGATGTGAGATAATTTAGGAGGTAAAAGATTCTAAATTACTATAGTACAGATTTTTACATTAAATAAAGCCTGCCTTTATAGCCAATCACAACTGTAGAAAGTCTGAATTATTTCATATGTCTTAAATTACATATTAAATATTTGACTCCATACAATATATGCATTTTAATCACTTAGAAGTATGTAGGAAAGTCTAGAGCTAACACACCAGATCTGAACAATTGACATGAATATTGAATATTGTCAACTGCCTAAGCTTATAAAGTCACTATATTTCTACAACTAAGAATCTAACAGGGTTTGACCTAGGATTTTGTATTTCTTCCAGATATCAACACAAATGCTGACATTTCTGAGTATTGTTATGGTTTGGCTGCCAATAAGAGACAATGCAAACTTGAATCTCAACTGAAACCTAATCTAAATAGTCACAGTTGGCCAGGCATGGTGGCTCACGCCTGTAATCCCAGCGCTCTGGGAGGCCGAGGTGGGTGGATCACCTGAGGTCAGGAGTTCAAGACCAGCCTGGCCAACATGGCAAAACCCCGTCTCTACTAAAAATGCAAAAAATTAGCTGGGCGTGGTGGTGCACACATCTATTCCCAGCTACTTGGGAGGCTGAGGCAGGAAAAGCACTTGAACTTGAGAGGTGGAGGTTGCAGTGAGCCGAGATCGCGTCAATGCACTCCAGCCTGGGCAACAGAGCAAGACTCTGTGTCAAGAAAATATATAAAATAAATAGTCACAATTCTGAATTATTGGAGGTGAAGTCTTTACTGTTCTTGAGGTATTCAGAATGATTCCTTGGTAAATATATCTCACTATGCACTCAGAAAATATCATCCTCTCCTGACAGCCTCTATTTTAAATCCACACCAATTTGTAAGAGTGCCTTTCTAGTTACCAAAAATAATAAAATACTACATTTTTTTCACTACTTGAAATTATAATTACTTGCTTTAAAAATACTTAGTTCTAGACTAAATATAGAGGGCAAAAAAAAAATTTAAGAGCAAGGATCCTCATCCAATATTGTGAGCATTATTTCTTAGTTTTCCTTCTCAGACCTAGTGGAATATTTCTCAGTTTCAACTTGATGACTCTCTCAAACAGCAAAATAGCCTTTGAGCTCAGTGAGGACAGAGACTGTATCTTTCTCATTTTTGTGGCACTACAGCCAAAAACTGACTGACACAATACAGATGCTCTGTAAATGTCTATAGAAACGAAGAGAGTTTGCAGTTTGATCATCAAGCCCTTCACAAAGATTGAGCAGAGCAGCCGATGGTATTAGCGTAGAGAGAATTCTATATGCATGTCTATAATGTTGTAGAAAGGCCACACCTCAGATTTGTAGTGTATCTTAGTATTGCCATTTTTAATTTAAAATATCCTGTGGCATTCTTGCTTTGAGAAAAAACCGTTGGAATTCAAGAGCACAATAAGAGAATTAATAATTTTGCTTTGAAAATACATGCAATTTCAGAGCTGTCAATTTTAGCTATGTCTCTTTAAATACTTTTTTCTCCTAGAATCCAACTGGGTAGATGAAGTTTGTTTTTTTTTAATTCCATTATAGAAGTAATAGCCCTGTTTTGGTGTTTTGTAAGCAGATAATATTCTGCTGGTGACTTTGCAATAACGCATTGCTCTGAATTCTGAATTCTATTATTTTACATCTACAGCAGCGTAAAGTGTATTTTTTATAAACAACAAACTTCACCTCATAAAAATTCATTACATAAGGGCATAAGCAAGTGTTTTTCCTTCTAGTCATTGGCAGTAAGTGATTCATCAGTTTTCCACAGAAAACCAATTTCATTGCAGATGTTCTGTAATTTCCAGTCCTCCTGAATTGTGGAGCCATATCACACAATCCCAATGCAAAGAACATAAGGACTTTTTAAAAGGTCTGTGCTTAGTCTCTTTAATAGGATTGAATATCACTTGCTGTCTCATTGGTTTTATTTTTTAAAAATTAAGAAATCAGACTCCTTTTCTTTCCTATGTATGTTGATTCCACACAAGGTGGATAACTGTTAGCAAATTCAAAACCAACAGATTTCTTCGTATTTGAAACAATGACATTCATTCTTTTCCCTGGAATCAAAGCAGAAATATTAAGAGAAACAAAAGTTTTCCCAAACGTAAATTCTTTTTCTTCAATCGTGCTTAATTTCACTCTTTTTTTTACCCCAGGGTAAGGAAGTCAGGCAGAGGGCTGGGGGAAATTCAGGAAGTGTCCATCTGTCAATTAATGGAGCTCTTGAGAATTTTCCTCAGGTAAATTTCTTCCACTGATAACTTGAGTGTGGTTTTGTCTAATGTTTCAAGGTTGAGAAGTGGAAGATGGGTATTCAGTATAAAATATGGAGATAAGAGTGGGGGAAAGCCTGCAGACTCAATGATGGTCTAAGGCCATATATGATAAATGAAAATTTCTCAGAAGTACAGAAGATTTCTCTCAGAAGATTAAGCATCTCCTAGAAGGCTTATGAAATTAAAGTCCAATTTTTTTAAGAACATCATCCTTGGATTGAAAGGTTGAATCAAAAGCATGATAATTAAATTTACTTATAATACAAAGTTATGAGCTATTGCAAGGGTGCAGTGATAGATTTTCAAGATAACCAATATGGTTCTGAAGCTGGTCCTTATTTACTCCTCTGCCTTCCATTGCAGCTCTGGTTACCCACATATTTCCTTTAATGAATTAAATAAGTAATGCCCATGGACTTGGTCTCTGCAGGGCCACTATTATGCAGAGGTCTCCGCGTGTGTTTTAGAGGTATAAATATCTGCCCTTAGCTCTGCCATGGTTCCTGGCATTTAATCATCAATTAAAAGTAGTATGTCTATAAGGGCAGAGCATTATCTATAACATAAATTCCATGCAATGTGCTGCCTTCTTTTGTGGATTTCCTGCCAGCACCAGTCAGACGTTAGAGGCAGCTGGAGTGGGAGAAAGGTGGCTCGTATACATACATCTATAAACTATAGAACCACCAATCAAAGTCTATTCTATTTCCTCATCTCCCTAACCACTAATTATTTTTTACCATTACCTCTTTTTACTTACTATCCTCTAAATTCATGTTCATTTTATTTGTATTATTTTTTTTTAGAGGCAGGGGTCTTGCCATGTTACACAGGCTGGTCTTGAACTCCTGGCCTTAAGCAATCCGCCTCAGCCGCCCAAAGTGCTGGGACTATAGGTGTGAGCCACTGCATCTGGCCCTCTAAGTTCGTGGTAAACTGGCTTCTCCTTTATACAAGCTAAAACTTAAGGCCACATGAATGATTAAGCCTAGCCTCCCTCCTCATTCAGCCAAATGATTATTGAACACTTTTTCCAATATGTTTTTTTCAATATGTTAGGCATTAAGAATCCAAAGATAAATAGGAGATTAGAGTCTACCAAAGGAGAAGGCAATGGGAGTAAATAGACAAAGTGCTTGGAGAGCATTGAGAAATTAGTGATTTATTTCATCAGAGACCTGTAGAGGCCTTCCAGGGACAAAGACATTTCGGTTTAGTCTTGAGGTATGTAGATGATATCTTCAGGTAAAGAAATTTAAAAAGGACATCAAAATGGGATATACATACATGTACACACACATGTCACCCACACACACACATATATATATATATCATATGTTTGTATGCATATGTGTATGTGTGTGTATACACAGAACCGACAGATTTCCTCATGTCTGAAAACAATAACATTTAAGAATATCTTAAGAGTATATAAGTTCTTGAGATTTAACACCTGAGCCCCTAACATCCAAGTTTAGATGAGTAGTCATTCATTCAACAGATAATCATCAAGGACTCACAGTCTGCCAGACACTGTGCTAGGTAAGCATCAGGGATGCAAAGACAGTAAATACAGGACATGTTTTCTGCCCTTAAGAAACTCACAGTTTCCCTGAAAACTAGTTAATCACTATGGAAAACAGGGTCCCGTGAGAACAGAATTTTATGCAAGAACAAGGTGAAGATGGAATCATAACATAAGACATCCTTTAGGAAAGAAAGCACAGGCTGGTAATCCCAAATTGAGATTTTTCCAGGACCATTAGGAAAGGCTAAGGATGCCTTCGAAGAGAAAGGGAAACAAAACTGGAGAAAAGGCTGTTGAAGGAGGACAGACCAAGTAGCAAACAAATTTTGGCCGAAATGAACCAAAAATTCATCATTCTACCAGGTGGCTAGTACCCTTTTAGAACTTTTTATTCTGTGAGATGTGTTATAAGCCACTCTTTACAAAAGAGGCAACTAAGTAATTTTCCCAAAGTTATACAGCAAGGGTGAGAACTAAGGTCTTTCTGATGCAAAATCACACCCAGTCACCCTTCAATTTTATCTCACAATTGCCACCAGAGGCTCATTGTTTAACTGGCTTGTCCATACCTTCTGCAAGACACTGCTTTCAACAAAAATCAGAAATGTGTCAAAAAAATTTAAAAAAAGGTCACGCAGATGGAACTACCACTTAAAGTAGGGGCGATATGAGAATAGAAACCAACTAGAATGTCCTGAGTAGATATAATTGAGAAATAGGAGAGATACAGTATATTCTTGAGATACTTGGATACTTGAGAGGAAAAGCCCTTGTCAAGACTTTCTTTGACTCAAGAAAGGGAGAATAATGATTCAGAAAGGGAAGAGTTATTATTGTTTTCTCAGAACTCAACATTGTGCCTCGTTCATGGTCGTACTCAATAATTACTTGTTGAATGACTAGAAGAATGAATATCAAGGGAAAGGGAAAACACTGGAGATGCTAATTTTAACTTATGTATTGGCAAAGCTATTTTCTGGTGGTGATGTTTTTAATAAAAATACCAAGTATTGTTGGGAGTATAGAGAAGCTAGGATCTTCTTAAACTACTGTATCAGTGTAAATTTTTTTGGAGAGCAGATTGGTTATATGAATCAGCCGCTTTAGAAAATGCCTCCTTTTTCACAAGAAATTATAGTTCCATAATTTAATACTGCTAATAGAGGGATTTATTTACCAGGATGTGCATCTCTACTTACTATGGTGAAAATTGCCAACAACCAAAAATCTCCCAAAGGAGATACACTAAATAAACCATGCTGTAAAAGCATGTAGTTTTTCTTTTGTATTATTTAGTAAAAAGTAAAAGTTGATTTTAAATAGAATGTACAATATCATCCCATTTTCCTAAATACAGAATATGTATATTTTTATATTTATATAAGTCTATTACAAAAGGCTACATAAATTTGTAGTAAAAATGTTGGCAATAGCCATCTATGGGAGATTTAGGTAATTTTTATTCCCTTCTATGTGATTGTATGTATTCTCCAAATTTTCTACAATAGATATATAATTATTTTATAAAAGGAGAAAAATAGGATCAGGCTGATGGCTCAGGACTATAATCACAGCATTTGGAGAGACCAAGGTGATAGGAATGCTTGAGGCCAGGAGTTCCAGGCCTGCCTGGACAACATAGTCAGACCATGTCTCTACAAAAAAATAAAAATAATTACCTGGATATGGTGGTGAATGCTTATAGTCCAAGTTACTTGGGAGGCTGAGGCAGGAAGATTGCTTGAGCCTGCGAATTTGAGCAAGACCCTGCCTCAAAAACAAAACAAAACAAAACAAAAACAAAAATACAAAAACAAAAATTTTAAAAAAACATAAAAATGTAAAAGCAAGCAACAAAATGAGAAAAATATTTTCAAATTATATAAAAGGTAAAGAGTTAATGTACTTAATTCCCACCTATCTACTAAAAAATAATGAGCACAAATACAAGAAAAAACAATCCTCAGAAAAAAAGAGATGAAAATGGCTAATGGACTTATAAAAATATGTTCTACTTGGCCAGCAATGAAAGAAATGGTGATTAGAACAAATTAGAATAACAATGTACTATATGAATATGAATATTTATTGTTGTTGAAAGCCCAGTAATGATATACTTGGGGAAAGCAGTTTTCCAGTATGAATGAAGAGCCTTAAACAACTCATAGCTTTTGACCCAAGATTTCTACTTCTCAGAATCGATCATAGTAAAGCATTCAGAAATGGGGACAATGAATTACGCAAAATATGTATATTACAAAGTGATATGCACTCCTAGGGTTTACATATGTATATGTTAGAGGAATTTATGGAATAAATCCTAGGAAAGCTTACGTTGAGTCACTTGAGGTGTTTTGACTGAGACTGAAAATTAAGGAAGATAACTTCTGCATGTTAACATACAATATTTTCAATTGAGTAACAATGATAATATCCTAAATTCAAGTATGGTTGGTGTACCATAAAGATGTACATTTCTAGTCATTTAAAAACTGTTACTTGAATTGAAATGTTGTTTTTTTTAGTTAGCTTGTTAGATCAAGCCAACAAGGAAATAAAAAAAAAAATGAAGAAAAGGGTATTGTGTTTGTTGTTATTGCTGTTGCTGCTACAGTTTTTATCTTAAGTGCCTGTCACATGGTAACATTCTATAAATGAATATCGATGAATGGACTTTCTACAAATTAAATGTGAGTCCTTCTTTTTAAATAGTAAGGTGTTTGAGTTTCACTGAGTTCACTGTACCACCGATTTTTCCAGTGTTTATTTTCCTCTATTTCTTACAATTCTAATTAAACTACTATCACCAGAAATAGGTATTTGTATACATAATTGCTAGACCCAATGTTCTACTTGGCTAAAAACACCAACTCTTAGATATTCTGATCTGTCAGAAACTGTTTCTAATCTTCAGTGAGGGCTGTGGTTTGGAAGGTAGAGTGTGTTCCAAGATGCTCAGCAACCTCTTGAACCAGGAAACAGGATCTTTATCTTCCTGACCTTCTATTTATCTTTTGAAAAGACAGAAGCAATAACATTAGCTATGTAACTAACCTGCTAGCTCAGGTTCCTCTTTGTCCTTCTTAGTGGGCTCTTTCCATTTTTCTGTTTTCTTTCAGCATTCTCTATTGCTGAAGTATTTGGGGGAAAAAAACTGTTCTATTAGCTTACATTGTTTATGGAAGAAAGTTTATTTTCTTTAAATTAGTTGGCCAAGTTAACATTCAGTGAAAACAAGGTATTTGATGTTTATTATTCTTACTTTCTTGTTTCAGTGAAATATAGATACTTTATACTTGTACACTTATTAACAAAGTCAGGTCCTGACTGAAGACCTCCATTTTGAAATAAAAATGATGTCCTAGCTCTAAAGTACATCCAATCAAAGCAACTGAGTTCGAAGCACAAAACAACACTAGTGATCTCATTATCTACGTTAGAAAATATGGGAAATGCAGGCACATAATCTAGCCAAAGACTAATCAGGATTTCATCCACAACTCTTCATACTAAAATAATCTATCAAGTACGATGTTTAGGCTAAAGCTATCTGATAGCTATGTAAAATCACAGTCAACTGTAGTAAACATTATACTGGTATGCAAATATAAAAAATTAAGTGTTTCCCGAGGTTCTTCTATTCTTTTCCTGAATCTTTGTAGTTCAGGGATTGTTCCTTTTACAAAAACTAAATGAACTTCTTCTTCTTCTGTTCCATAGTCAGCTCTTATCTGTGATCATAGATTTACTGGCCACAGTGCTTATTTGGTAAGTAATCATAAAATCACAGGCTTGAAAGTACTTTTTTAAAGAATACCTCCATAAAACTTTTATCAATTGGGTATTCAGACTCCATTTTATTACTTTCAGTAACTGAATTCACAGTCTCCCAAGAAAAAATCAGTCATGCTTTTGAGATGTTTTATTTACTTAAAGTGCTAAAAGTGTTTACCTGTCATTTCAAAATAGTTGTCTACCGGTTATAATTCTGTCCTGTAAAGCCATTAGAAAAAGTAGAATATTCCTTCCTCAAGAGATTTTTTTTATATATTTGAAGTAAGACGCAGCATGATTGTCTTCCTTTACTCATGTCCAGTCAGTCACCTCGAGCACCAACCATACACCCACGCTGCAATGGAAGTTGGGCCAAGGAGTGGCATGGGAGCTGAAATTCAGGCTGCACTCTATGTGCTAAGTGTTGGACCCCAATACTGGGACTGTATCCACCCATAGAAGAAGGTGTCTTTTTATAATTTTCATGAAGGTACTTCCATTTGGTCCACTCGTCGTGCTTTTTATCTATGCGATTAAGTTTATCTCAAGAAGGAACCTTCTGCTTATTAAGACAAAGTTGTCATCTGAGTTTAGGGTACCTGTGTTCTTTATATGACATGATTTCTACTCTCCCCTCTCTGGTTGCTTCCTAAATTTTTCCATTGTTATCAATATGCCAACATCACTTTCTTCTCAACGATAGATTTTTTCCTAATCTAGTTGTTCCTAAAAGGTATATATTGTTATGCAATAAATTATACTGTAGCACCATTTTTATTATCCTGTGATTCTACCCTTCAATAGCTCTTGTCTAATTACTTTATCAAAGCTGAACTTTTGGATCTGGCTTTCAATGACTTACAGATTGGATCTATCTTACTTGAAAATGTAACCCAAAAGGTACAAAACAACTGATTATCATTATCCCCCAAACCGCCTCTTTACTATGTTCTTTTAATTGTCCCACCATCTATTTAGTTACAATGAAAGAAAAGCTGTAATTATTTCTCGACTTCCCCTCCTCCCTCACCCTTGCATTCAGTTGGTACCCCAGCTCTGCAATTCTACATTTGCATTGCCTTATATACCCTTTCTACTCATTACTCTTCATTTTTACCTCCCTGCCCTAGTTTGGATTATAATACTCTCTAACTTCTTGGCCTCCTATCTAGACACCCAATGCATCTCTAGCAATGCTGCTTGCTATTTAAATTTTAAATTAATCAGGCCTTGTATTAGTCTGTTTTCATCCTGCTAATAAAGACATGCCTGAGACTGGGTAATTTATAAAGAAAGAGGTTTCATTCACTCACAGTTCCACATGGCTGGGAGGCCTCACAATCATGGTGGAAGGCAAAGGCGGAACAAAGTCAGGTCTTACATGGTGGCAGGGAAGACAGCATGTGTAGGGGAGGGAACTCCCCTTTATAAAACCATCAGATATCATTAGACTTATTCACTATCACAAGAACAGTGTAGGAAAGACCCACCCCTATGATTCAATTACCTTCCACTGGGTCTCTCCCATGACATGTGAGAATTATGGGAGCTACAATTCAAGATGAGATTTGGGTGGGGACACAGCAAAAACCATATCAGGCCTCTACACTGTTTTAAAGGTTCTTTGATGGTTTCCTATTTAAGTAAAAGGAAAAATGCCTAATTCGTTTGGCATGGCTTCAAGAACCTTTGATTCTTTCCCCCATTTGCTCTCCACAAAGGAAACACTATAGACTTCCTGGGTTTTTGTGTGTGTGTGTGCTTCAGATGATTCCCACTTCTTTATAACTCTGATGCTTCCCACTTCTTTGCAAATGTCAGGAGCTAACATGGCTCCAACAACCTATTGTCTTTGTTTCTAGTTCATGTCAATTTTCTGTGGTCTTAAATACTAATCATTCTTCATAATCAAGGTAGAAACTAGTAGTTCAGATTCATTTATTGTGAATCAAATACATTCCCTAAAGATGGCACTTTAAATTTCACCATGATTTCTGATAGTTTTTCTGTTCTTAAAAGTGTGATATAAATTTATCATTTCCACTCTTAGTAGACTCTGCCTTGTTGTAAATTACAGCAGCACATTTGATTACAATATTATTTGTAACTTTTGCTCATTGTCTGGCACTTAGTGAATTTAATATACTTTCAAACTGTAAGAACTTTAATATTCCTGCTCTGCAAGTCCACAGATTATGGAATCTTCATATAAGAGCATGACCATATTTACTGAAACATTTACTAATCATTTTCCCCCATACTAAGTAACATGAGAGGATTTGAACCTATGAAGAAGCTAGTTCTAAATGTGTCTTACATTTTCTTTTGCTATGTTATGTTGAAACATCCAGATGTTTTAATGCAAAAAAAGATTTTAATGTAACTTCTTATCAGCAGAAAGCTTGCTTGGCTCCTTGTGATCAAGCGTTTCTGATTGTTCAAGTAGAGACAGGGTAGATAAAAAGCCTCCTAAAGGTTTAAAGTAATTTGAAACCCAAAGATGGAAGGTTGGGCTGAGGCAGATCTAAACCTAAAATGCACTAAGATATCCAGACTTCCTACATTTTCAAAAGTGGTAGAGATCTGCTGTCTCTCTTTAAGCTCCATACCTTCTTGCTTGAGTAACATATTACTTAAAAATAAATAATAAAGAACAACCTCTCTTACAAGGAGCTTAAGTATATGAGTTAATTGAAAGGTCAATATCTAACTGGCTTCGAGTTTATGCCAAAAGAATCAAACCACAAGGAGGAAGAGCAACTGGACAGATCATAGTTCCTGGGGATGCACCACAGCCATGCTGCTCCAGGAGGCCACAGATAAGAATTGAAAGGTAGGGAACCTAGGCTAAGAAGACAGTGCATGAAAATAAAACAGGACAAGGCAGTCTGTGACATCACAGATCCAGAAGAAAAGAAACACCGTCATTTTAAAATTAGTATCTCATTTCTTTGTTCTTTCTATGAAGTGAATTATTAATATTAACGTTGTTTGAATAGTATTTGCTGCATTTTGAAAAAGACAAGTCTCTAGAGTTGGTGCCCATTGTTACCAATCAATGAGGAGAAGGGTGAGATATTAGCTGTCTAAGAAGAGAGTGGAACCATCTCATTGTGATTAGTCTGAACCACAGCCCCAAAGTCTTTAGGAATGTGATTCAGTCCATCTGTTTTCATGGCAAGCATTTCATTACCTTATCTGAACTCTAGCAGTCTCTAAAGTGTGTTGTTCAAACTACAGATCATAGCCCCCTAGGATTCATTAATCAGTTTAGTAGGTTGAGACAAGCTATTTTGAAAACAAATAAAATAAAATAAAATAAAAGATAAATTTAATGTCTTCACTCATGTAAAGGGTAATGTCTTAGTCAGAATGGGCTAACCTATACTTGATATCTAAATGTCTTTAACACAATAAAAATTTCTTTCTCATATGTGCAAAGCCAATGCGGGTTAGATGAGCCCCCTCAGTCTTGCAACTTTTTTTTTTTTTTTTTTTGAGACGGAGTCTCGCGCTCTCACCCAGGCTGGAGTGCAGTGGCGCGATCTCGGCTCACTACAAGCTCCGCCTCCCGGGTTCACGCCATTCTCCTGCGTCAGCCTCTCCGAGTAGCTGGGACTACAGGCGCCCGCCACCACGCCCGGCTAATGTTTTGCATTTTTAGTAGAGACAGGGTTTCACCGTGGTCTCCATCTGACCTCGTGATCCGCCCGCCTCGGCCTCCCAAAGTGCTGGGATTACAAACGTGAGCCACCGCGCCCGGCCCAGTCTTGCAACTTTACAACATGGAATGAGTGGTCTCCAAGACAGCATGCTACCTGCAGCAGTGAAGAGAGAGGTTCAGAGCCACACAAGCTCTATTTAAGAGGCAGGCCTGGAAGTGGCTTGTATCATTGCTGCCCATATCCCTTTAGCCAGCACTTGGTTGTGTGGATCAAATCTAACTGTAAGGAAGGCTGCACAATGCAGTCCTCTTGTGCATACGGAAGAGGAAGTGGAAATGGAATTTAGACCAAGGCACTGTCATTACACCCATTCTTCAATGAGTTGAACATATATAAGCTTCTCTAGAAGAGGTAAGTCAGCTATTTTAACAAATGCCTAACCTTTCCTGAAACAGTAAGCAGAAATTTTACTTTTTTTTTTTCTGAAAAGAAGATACTATCTGTCACCAATGGAGCAAAAACTAAAGTTTATTTTTAGGTATTTGGATTTTCCTATCAAGTTGATTAAACTGACATGTATTGAACACCTGCTGAGTGTACCAGGCCCCATGGAAAAATCAAAGATGGATGAGATAGCAGTTCTACCTGTTTCTCTATCATCCCTTTCTATACCATCATTATTTATCCTGTGTGCTCCCTCTGAGCTATCCCACAAGGCCCCAGATAGCCACACTTGGAGACAATTTCCAAAAAATTGGAAATATGCAAAATTTCCCCAGTCTAAGAAAAATTGCTACCTTATTGTGAAGAATTCCAATTCTAGTAAAGAATAATCAGTGGACAAGACTACTTGTCCAGGCTTCTGACTTATTTTGCTCAGACTGCCTCCATGGATTCTGCATCCGTTGTCCCTTAATCCTAAAGTCTTGGTGGCTGCCACTGACTAGATGATGTTATGAACTGAATTGTGCCCCCTCCCATTCATATATTGAAGCCCAAGTTCCCAATGGGACTTTATTTGGAGACAGGGATTGTAGGCAGTAATTACAGTTAAATGAGGTCATAAGGGTGAAGTCCTAACCTGATGGGATTGGTGGCTTTCTAAGAGGAAGAGAGCTTTCTTTCTCTCCACTCTCTATGAACTGAGGGAATACCGTGTGAGGACACTGTGAGAAGGTGTCCATCTGCAAGCCAGAAAGAGCCCTCTCACTAGGACCTGAGGGTGCAGGCACTCTGATATCAGATTTCCAGCCTCTAGAAATATGAGAAAAATGTCTGGTACTTAACACCACCTAGTCCGTGGTATTTTGTTTAATGGCAGCCTGAGCAGACTAAGACAGATGCTTACCTTAGGCAGTCAATAATAGGATATACAAGGATTAAGTGTCTCCTTCACTGTGCAGTTTCTTTTGCCTATCCAAGCTGAGTTCATTATTCCTATTTTTCATGCTATAGTCATTGTTTGTTTACACATTCTCTTGTGTATTAAAATGTAAGTTCCTGAAGAGTGGGAACAAATTCAAAGATAATCCTTCAAGGTAAGAACACATGAAATAAATATGGAATGCTGTATCAAGGTCACAAAAAAGTGTCATTTAGTAAGTATTGTGTTGGTGTTTTATGCAAGTTATCTATCTTAATACCTAAACTAACTGTAAGAGGCAAACATTATTATCCACATTTCACAAATGAGAAAACAGGCTCAATAGGTCTCTGATGTCATATTGTAAGTAATCGGTGGAACTGAGATTTGAACCAATCCGTGTTGGACTCCAAAGCACATTTTCTTTTAATATTGTATTATAAACCTCCCCTCTTTTCTTTCCCTCTATCTTACCTACCTTTTGGACTTGCTTTCAGAACCCTAGCTCAGCCTTAACCACTGAATCATCTCTACCCTTTACCTACCTCTATGCTTTCCACTATCTCTATCCCCTAAACCTATTTGACTTTCCTTGTCCCAAGTCCTTAGCACATTGGTATCTACATTATTGGAGCTGATACTTCGATTAAAACAATGCAATATTGTACTACTGAGTACCTCTATATTTAATTATTTAACAATTATTTTCCTTAGTGTGCTAGTCATGATAATATACTAATGAATCAACTTAATTAAATCAAAATATGTTTGTTCTCTTTCTTTTGAAAAATATAATCTGATTCTCTTCTTCATTATAGTTATTGCTAAAAAAATTACAAGCTAAATTATTTGTTAAATTGCTTAAATCCATTGGGTTTATTCTATCAGGAGTGGAAATATTTGTCATCACAAGTCTTTAATTACTTTTCCCACTCATAGTAGGCATTTACAAGTGACATATGCTATGAATTTCTTAAATTAAATTATTGCAAACAAAAGAACAGCAAAACATTAGGTTCCTTAAAAGCCATAAATATTTTGATGATTCAGACAATAAGCAGCAATATAAATAGATTAATAAAATTAAGCATGGTTCATATTCATTCTCTGGTGCAATTGATCCACTAAAACATGATGCCATTCTGAAGTTTAAAGAGCCCTTGTAGCTGAAGGCTTAAATATGTCATTTTAAAACAAGTATATCATTTAGATTTAATCGACTGTCCTCAAAGTATATGGCTTTAAAATATTTATGAGTGATTTTTGGTTATGTGCAACCCACAGCAATCCAGATTAAAAATAATAACGAAAATAACCCGTAATATTGTTTTCAAAACAATTACTTTCCTAATCACTGGTAATGTTTATCTTATTCTTTAGGTTACTATCTTCATTAAATAAAAGATCTCCAAGTTTTAGGTCAAAGATAGTCCCACTACAGGGTTTTAAATAAGTGAAAGCCTGTTATGAAAACCATGGGCGCTAGACATTATAAATTGAAGCTGCCATTGTGATTAATTTTTGCTCAATTCTGGATTTTGGGGTTCTTTTCATACTCTGAGATTAAAGATTTTGTGGAGAAAAGAATCAAAATCCCAAAGTGGGCCAAAATGCCCTATAAGATACAAATTATTTGAATATGCCAAAAGAAAAGCTCTAACTACAGTATAGCATTACATAGGTGTTAGCCTGGATCCATTGATTCTAGTGTTAAAAATTAAAAAAAGAGAATGCATATAAAAGGATTGGCATTATTATTGACTTCTATTTAGTTTTTATAAGGGTTGTTAGTCCTGCGCCAGTTGCCCCTTAATTGTTCAGCAAGGTCTCAAGTGGCCTTCTGCTCCACCTCTGTATTCCCAAGCAGTGCAATCTAATTGCAAATAATGGCTAGCCATGAATCATGTAAATTTCATTCCATGGAAAGCCACATGGAAACTTCCACCACTAGGAATATCATTCACTCTAGTTATCAGATATTCTAGGTTATTTGCACCACCGCTCTTGTTCAGTCATTCATTGCATATCTTTTTCATGTCTGCCAGTGGCTGCTGTGTTTAGCATGGGAAAAACAAAGTGAGAAGACATAGTTCCCCCACTTAATGCACATAAAGGATAGTAAACAGTTGTTCAGTGTGTCAGGAATTATTGTGTTTTAATTCTCACAACAACTGCCTTATAATGTAGATATCACCATTTTAGAGATGGGGACAATTGTAACAATAAACCTGAGACTCTGAGAGGTTGAGTGTTAAGCCTAAGGTCACAGAGCTAATAGGTTATGGAACTTATGTTCACGTGAAAGGTAGTTCGATCTCATTTCAAACCTATGGTCCTTTTATGATTGACTTCTGTGTTCTCCATCAATTTAAATATACAAAGCTTAATGCATTTATTTTGTTTGTAAGTCTTCCCTAAATCATCCTCATTCTTTATTCTTAAAGTTGACATTCTCCTGTCTAGAATGCTGTTTTTAATACATTTGATTTCCTTAACAAAAATAATATTTAAAATATTTTAGGTACTAAAATATCATACAGGGACTTGTGCAATAAGTAAGATTTTACTTCCCCGATATGCAGAGAGAATAGGTCCACAGGGAACGCCTCTGCAGGAGCCCATTCTCTAGGCCAGTCATGACAGTGAAGCAGCCTTTGATGAGAAAGAGTGTGGTCAGGAAGAAGCATGGCTTGAAAAAGAGCCAGAGAGGACTCTCAGTCATTCTAGGATTTGAGGAGTGATTTTTAACACGCCAGGAAGAAGTGAGTCAAAAAGGAAGAATGTAAATCAAAAGGGTACGTGTAAAAGGAAAAACACAGTCACTTTTATGTAAATTGAAAGATCTGCTTTTGCCAGGAGGAAATTCTGGGAAAGATCTCTTCTGCACCTCAGCAAAATGCAGGCAAGTTCCCATCTGTTTTCTTCCCTGTGTCAGGAACAATTTTCCCAAACCAGTGGGGCATACAGGACTAGAATGGAAATGGGATGGATTGGAACTCATCTGTGCTATGCAATCACAGAAGGTTCAGAGAGGCAGGGGTTTTCTTCTTGTCTGGTTTCTGTTTCTGTCTTTTTTCCTTTCTTTTGAGCAGTTTTCAAGAGGTCATATGAGCTGGGCTCTACCCTGAGGCTAAGACTAAGTCATTTCTAGAATATTTCTAGATTAAAAAAGTAGACTGGAAGCCAAGAAGTTAATCGTTTTTATTTTGTCAATCTCCTATGGCAATAAAAATAAACTTCATTTTGTTATTTTTAAATTTTTTTAATTACAAAAAGCAATGGGTTTGTGGAATTTTATTAATATAAAAATACAGTGTTAATTTTAGTTTATAAAAATTTTAAGGACTAATTATCAAACTGATGTTTCATATTTTTCATATTACATCATTTCTATTTTAACACATACAATTTGGAGTCTTATATTGCCATGTAAGTTTATGAGAGAAGGTATGACACTTAAAAAATAAATCATGCATACATTTTCAGAAATTCAAGAAGCCTTTGTCAGTATCTCCCTAGACGTTTTTAATCTTTTCCCTAAAATCCCCATTCTTTGGTCAGTAAATTACTTTAATGCCTTAATTTATTCCCACAGTGGTCCCAGTGTTAGTTTTATCTTGCTGGTCTAACAAATTACCACAAATGTAGTGGCTTAAAACCACATAAATCTATTATCTTACAGTTTTTAAGTCAGAAGTCCTGTATGAGTCTCACCAGGCTAAAATCAAAGTATTGGCAGGTTTTGTTCCTGTCTGGAGATTCTAGGGAGATCTGTGTCCTCCTCATTTGTCTGTGAGCAGAATTCAGTTTTTCACAGTTGCAGGATTAGAGCTCTGTTTTCTTGCTGACTGGCAATGGGGACCTTTAGCTCCTAGGAGCTTCTTTCTGGTCCTTGCTCATGGTCGTATGTCTCAGAATCAGGGTGTTAGATCCTTCTCACATTGCCATCTCTCGCTGACCACAGCTATAAAAAGCTCTCATGTTTTAAGGCCTCAATATGATTAGATTGGGTCCACCAAGATAATCCAGGATAATTTCCCTGCTTTAAAATCCTTAAACATAATCACATCTGCTAAGTCCCTTTTGCCTTGTAAAATAACATATTCACAGATCCTGGGGATTAGGGATTGGGAGTATTAGGATATTTGAGGGAGCCATTTTTCTGCCTACTACAGCTCCTCCTCCACCATAATGGAAATCTGGGTTTCTTCAGATGATCTACCTTTACCAGTAACTCTCTCAAATTAAAGTGGATCATTACCCCAAATTTATAATTTAGAAGCTACACATTAGGTGCCATGTTCACTACTGGTGTGATGAGTTCACTAAAATCTCAGAATTCACTGCTATATAATTCATCCATCTAACAAAAAAACCACTTGTACCCAAAAAGCTATTGAAATAATTTTAAAAAGAGTGCAAATGGAAACTGACAAACCATCTTTTTCAAATATCTTAAAATTACAAATCCAGTTAACAAACTGTTAAATAAAATGTCACTTCTGTTCTGAAAAATATGTCCTCCGTAACAACCTGGAAGGCAGGTTCAAATGTAAATTTCTCTGACCTCTAGGAATTCCTCCTCAGAACGTAACAGAAGGAGAAAGCCACCCGGGGTTATCCCCTTTTCTTTCTCCTTCACATCCTTCCTCTGTCCAACACTATGCAGGGCCCCAAGTGCAGGCATCTTGATAACAATGTGATTATTCCAAGCTCTCTAGTCTAGAATGAACTAGTCCTGCCTTTCCAGAAAATCTCTGACTATATTGGTTAGTCCAGTCCCTCAGTAGATGAGTTACAGAAATTGAAGGAAAATTTGAATAAAGCAAAATGGAAAAAAATATTGAACAACAACAAAAAAATTACATAATATAAGATAATCATAAATACTAATGAAACAGTATTTGTACAGTACATGTGTACAAGTCATGGACTCTCTAAGATGGCAGAGCAAATCTTAGGACTCAGAGATATTTCAGTTCAAATTATTTCTCTGCTTTATATTGGACAAATCACTTTACCTCTTTTAGCCTCAATTCTCTTATCTATAAAATGGTGATAAGAGTATACCTGATAACTTATGATAAAAATCTATGACAGTTTCAAGATAAAACAAAGAAAAATAAACATATAAAAATTGTCGGCACAGTGCACATAGTAAGTATTCAATAAAAGCTCTCATTATTAAATACTGAATTTAAACAAAGTTAAATTTTATACCAATCAGTTTATGTCATACCTAAAGCCGAATGACAGAAAAAGGTGAAAAATTAAAGCATTACAAAAGATATTAAGACAAAAGCATCAAACCAAAAAAGCCAATGTCAATAATCACCAAATTAGAAGTGAAGACAAATAATGATTAGGACTAAGGAGAACCATAATCTGATTTTCACTTTAAAAGTGTAAATGTGGCTATTAGGTTGACAATAGATTGTGGTGAAACAGAATGAGATGACAAATTTATTTCTCTCCCATATGAAAAAATAAATCCAGAGGTGAGCATCCCAAGTCTGGTCTGGAGGTCTCATAAGACATTAGAGACCCAAGCTCCTTCTGCTAACCCTCTGCTATACAATCCTTTGAACACTGATGACATTCTCAAAATCACAAGATGGCTACTGAATCTCTGGCCGTTACATCCATACTCCAGCAGAAGGAAGTAGGAAAGGCAAAGTTAGACTCCCTTAAAAGCCTATCTGGAAGTCTCACCCTCCACCTTCTGTTTACAATTCACTGGCCAGGACATTGTGACATGGTCACACTTACCTTGAAAGGAGACTGGGAAATGCAGTTTTCAAAAAAGATATATTGCTGTCCAAATTAATATCAGGATTCTGTTATTTAGTTTAAAAGTTGAGCCTGAATATTGGGTAAGCAACTAACAGCTTCTGCTACAAATCCTAGGCCCAATACGAAACATATTTGGAGGGGAATATATTTTTATAGATTTAAGAAATGATACAGAAAACAAAAAAGAATAAAATTAATAAGTATAAAAGCTTGCTTTTTTATTTACTTTTTTAATAAAAACATTGGTGATCTTTATTTTAAAAAAAATTGTTATTTTAGGTTTGCGGGCACATGTGAACGTTTGTTACATAGATGAACAGGTGTCACGAGGGTTTGTCGTACATATTATTACATCACCTGGGCATTAAGGCCAGTACTCAATAGTTATCTTTTCTGCTCCTCTCCCTCTTCCCACCCTCCACCTTCAGTTAGCCCCCAGTGTCTGTTGTTTCCTTCTTTGTGTTCATAAGTTCTTATTATTTAGCTCCCACTTATAAATGAGAACATGCAGTATTTGATTTTACATTTATGTGTTAGTTTGCTAAGGATGATAGCCTTCAGTTTCATCCATGTTTCCACAAAAGACATTATCTCATTATTTGTTATGGCTGCATAATATTCCCTGGTGTATATGTACCACATTGTCTTTATCCAGTCTGTCAATGATTCATATTTAGGTTGATTCCATGTCTTTGCTATTGTGAATAGTGCTGCAATGAACATACATGTGCACGTGTCTTTATAATAGAATGATTTATATTCCTCTGGGTATATACCCAGTAATGGGATTGCTGGGTTGGATGATAGTTCTGCTTTTAGCTCTTTGAGGAATCACCATACTGCTTTCCACAATGGTTGAAGTAATTTTACTCCCAGTAACAGTGTATGAGTGTTCACTTTTCTCTGCAACCTCACCAGCATCTGCTGTTTTTTGATAGCCATTGTGACTGTTGTCAGATAGTATCTCATTGTGGTTTTGATTTGCATTTCTCTAATGATCAGTGATATTGAGCTTTTTTTAAATATGGCTTCTTGGCCACATATATGTCTTCTTTTGAAAGTGTCTGTTCATGTTCTTTTCCCATGGAGTCATTTGTTTTTCGCTTGTAAATTTGTTGAAGTTCCTTATAGAGGCTGAATATTAGAGCCTTGTCAGAAGCATAGTTTGCAAGTATTTTCTCCCATTCTGTAGGTTGTCTGATTACTCTGTTGATAGTTTCTTGTGCTGTGCAGAAGCTCTTAAATTTATTTACATCCCATCTTTCAATTTTTGCTTTTGTTGCAATTGTTTTTAGTGTCTTTGTCATGAAATCTTTGCTCACTGCTAGGTCCAGGATGGTATTGCTTAGCTTCTCTTCCAGGGTTTTTATAGTTTTGGGTTTTATATTTAAGTCTTTGATCTATCTTAAGTCAGTTTTTGTTTATGGTGAGAGGTAGGAGTCCAGTTTCATTCTCCTGCATATGGTTCGTCAATTTTTCCAGCACCATTTATTGAGTAGGGAGTTCTTTTTTTATTGCTTGTTTTTGTTGACTTTGTTGAAGATCAGATGGCTGTAGGTGTGCAGCTCTATTTCTGGGTTCTCTATTCTGTTCCATTGGTCTATGTGTCTGTTTTTGTACCAGTACCATGCTGTTTTGGTTACTGTAACCCTGCATTATAGTTTGAATAAAGTAATGTGATGCCTCCAGCTTATTCTTTTTGCTTAGGATTGCCTTGGCTATTGGGGCTCTTTTTTGGTTCATATGAATTTTAAAATAGTTTTTTCTAGTTCTGTGAAGAATGCCATTGGTAATTTGATAGGAATAGTGTTGAATCTATAAATTGCTTTGGGCAATATATCCATTTTAATGATATTGATTCTTCCTATCCATGAGCATGGGATGTTTTTCCATTTTTTTGTGTCTTCTCTGGTTTCTTTGAGCAGTGTTTTGTAATTCTCATTGTAGAGATCTTTCACCTTTCTGATTAGCTGTATTCCTAGGTATTTTATTCTTTTTGTGATAATTGCGAATGGAATTTTCTTCCTGACTTGACTCTCGGCTTGGCTGCTGTTGGTATAGAAATGCTAGTGATTTTTGGACATTAATTTTGTATACTGAAACTTTGCTAAAGTCATAGCTGAAAGAGCTTTGAGGCGAAGACTAAGGGGTTTTCTAGATATAGAATCATGTTGTCTGCAAACAGGGATAGTTTGACTTTCTCTTCCTACTTGGGTGCGCTTTCTTTTTTTTCATAGAAACAGATTTTTTAAAAGTGTAAGTGAATGTTATATATAAAATTATATAATAATAACTTTGAAAATCTTGATGAAATTCATGATACCCATAGAAAATTAAAGTTTCCAAAACTGACTCAAGAAGAGAAAATCTGAATAAATCAATAAATATAAAATTTAAAATCCTGTTAAAGAAATTTTTTTCAAAAGTTACATATCCGCTCTATTTTACAGTTAAATTATTCAAACTTTCAAGAAAAAGATAAATTCTATTTTTAAAAGTTGTTCTGAGCCAGAATGGGTTGCTCATGCCTGTAATCCCTGCACTTTGGGAAGCCAAAGTGGGCAGATCACTTGAGCCCAAGAGTTCAAGACCAGCCTAGGCAACATGGCAAAACTTCATCTCTACAAAAAATACAAAAAAATTTAGCCAGGCATGGTGGGGCATGCCTGTAGTCCCAGCTACCCGGGAGACTGATGTAGGAGCATCACCTGAGTCCAGGGAGGTTGAGGCTGCAATGAACCATGATTGTGCCATTGCACTCAAGCCTGGGCAACCAAGTGAGATCCCATCCAGAAAAAAAAAAAAGTTCCATAAAATTAAAAAGGGTAAAACCTACAAATAATATAAATAATAAACAAAACAATTAAATTACCCTGTTAAACCCTGGCATAAGATACTGACAAAAAATAGAACCATTTCTTTTATGAAAATAGATGCAAATTATAAAATGAAATAATGGCAAATAAACCCAGCA